>NC_092621.1:69265000-69530000 GCF_047663525.1 Anas platyrhynchos | reverse complement strand
TAGGGGGAAGGGAGGGGAAGATCAAGGACTCCGGTGCGGGGAGGCAACCTGGAAGGAAGAGTTTGTCTGGGATGGAGAAGGAGAAAGATTTAGAAGATCTGTGGGTGGCAGAGCAGGAACATAAAGTTGTTGCCGAAAGGACAGAAAATTCAGATATGGTAGCCTAGAAGTCCAAGCTATTCTCTGGAGGCTTTCATTTCTCACTGTTGACTATAAGAAGTATCTTAGACAACTCATAATTCAAAGCTTCAGTTAGGGGCCCAAAGACAACCTGAAGGAATGTAGTTTCCAACAAATAAGCATGTAAAATATTTTCAGGAAAACTGGATAAATCCTCCAGGAATTCAATGTTATGATTTATTCTATGCCTGCCCACTGTTGTCTGAAAAAACAAGGAGGAGTAAAATGCTATCACAAGTCATTACAAAAAGAAAAAACCTTGATGTTTTATACCCCTGTATCCTCCATCAGTAGTATAAGCACTGCCTTCTCCTAGTTTACAAAAAATAGATGAAAACGAACTGGAAGAATAATTACAATCTCATAAACAAAAGGAAAAGACATTTACTTTACAAAGATATTTACATCTATCTATGATTTGATCAAAATCTGAAAAACATTAGTCCCTGATTAAAGGACAATAGAGTTTTTATCCTTTAATTTCTCTCTCTATATTTTTTAAAATACATAATCGGTTTATATAATTTATAAATTTATAAATTGTATATAGTAATATATGTAATAAATAATATATATCATTACACGATATCATTATATATAATATATTCATAGCATATAATATAAAATATATTACATATGCATAAATAGGTATATATATGTATTAT
Organism: Anas platyrhynchos; assembly: GCF_047663525.1. Classification (NCBI taxonomy): domain Eukaryota; kingdom Metazoa; phylum Chordata; class Aves; order Anseriformes; family Anatidae; genus Anas; species Anas platyrhynchos. The sequence goes on along the minus strand of NC_092621.1, from coordinate 69,529,155 downwards.
ATATACACATATATTATGTATATGCATACATAATATATATTATGTGTATATAAAATCCATCTCTCTATATAATTTAATTTGCAGTCCTTCAACAACTGGACATATGTTGAAGAGACTGCAAAGTAACCTCCTTGTCTGAACATGTATCAGTCTTCCAAAATTATCACTGTGTGCAATGACTATTAGTACTACAGTACAGCACCACTGAATTATCCAGTGAAGTTGCACTGCAACAGAAAGAGAACAGCAAAAGAGTAAAACCTGTTTCTTTACTCTGAGAAATCCTGCTTATAGCCTGAGCCTGTGAGAGTTCTAGGTTGGTATCACCTCCTGTTCCTCTTGCTAAATCTATGAATACTAAGACCAGAAGCACTAGATGAATTCTCTTCTCACACCTTGGAATGAAAACCTGAGATAACCCTGTCTTGCTTTAAGAAACCTCGCTCAGAGCTAGATTCTCATGAATATTTGTGTTTGGGTCATTTGTTAAAATGACTGTTATTACTGTTCTAACTAACAAATCGAAGCACTATTAAGTGAATCACTTGATGATTAATAACATAAAAAAAGTTCACTTGATGTCTAATCCTTCCTGACTTTCAATGTTCCTGTCATTTTTCATCAATATCAGAAAAACTTCTGTCATGTGGAAATGATGTCTTTCTACATCCAGGAAATTGGGGGTTCAGAGTGGCAGAAGCTGTCAGTGTTCTGATTCATCTTATATAGCAGAATTGCAAACCCATGTTGCAAGTTCCTGAGCAAAGCAGTCCTGGGGGTTTTCATAGAACCATAGGATGGCTTGGGTTGGAAGGCACCTTAAAGACCATCCACTTCCACCCACCCTGCCACAGGCAGGGACACTTCCCACTTGATCTGGTTTCTCAAAGCCCCATCCAACATGGCCTTGAACACCTCCAGAGGTGGGGCATCCACAGCTTCTCTGGGCAATCTGGTCCAGTGTCTCAACACCCTCATAGTAAAGAATTTCTTCCTAATATCTAACTGAAAACTAATCTCTTTTAGTTTAAAGCTGTTACCCCTTATCCTACCACTACACTCCCCAATAAAGAGTCACTCCTGAGCTTTCCTGTAGGCCCTCTTTAGGTACTGGAAGGCCCAAGGAGAATCTCGCCAGAGCCTTCTCTTCTCCAGATTGAACATCCCCAGCTCTCAGCCTGTCTTCATAGGGGAGGTGCTCCAGCCCTCTGATCACCCTTGTGGCCCTTCTCTGGACTTGCTATAATAGGTCCATATCCATCCATGTGAAGGACAACACATCCATGACACTTCCCCAGGAAGAGTGCTAGACAGCTGTCATGCCTCTGCTTTGAGCTGACACCAACCTTCAGCTGATTCCTGAGGTTTCTGAAATTAATTACTGATGTTTTGGAGGAGTTAGGGCAACAGCTGAAATCAGATCCTTTTAATATATACATCACAAAGTGCAGATGATAGTATAGTTGTGCAACAGTCTGGATTATTTTATGAATGGAATGCATTTAGAAGTAAGTACTTTCTTGCAAAAAATACATCTTTGCTAAAAGGAACAATCTTCACTTTACCTCCTGCAAAACAAACACATGGAAAAAGAAATTGTTAGTTAACAGGTCCTGAAGCTTCTTCATGCTCTCATTTAGCTCAGGGAAATGTACTAATCCTGCTAGGACTAAAATGAGATGTCTGGCAGGATTAGGGAATTGAAGTCAAACATATAGATCCATGCGTTTTTTTCTTGGACAGATTAGGTAGGATTTGGGAACATGGATCTCTAATACAATAAGGAAAGCTACTAGTGCATTTACTTGGCATGAACATGTAGCAAAATGCTGAAAAACTTTCTGTCAGGTCACAAAAAATGATTTTGTATAAAAGAGTGATTCTGCTGAAGAAAGAAGATTTGGTACGAGACACTGGGAAAGTGAACATTTTAGCCTGTTTGTATTTAAGAAATCTCTTATCTGCACATTCAGTTCTGGGCTGTTGTGTCTTCTTGGCACAAATATTCAAGAAAAGCAAACTCCAGTACTGGAATATTAACTATATGTAAAATATAGGCCTCAGCAGGGTCCAGCATATCATTTGTGCAATGTTTGTACTTCCATATGAGCCTTCAGCGAGAGGGGTAACATATTAAGTAGGCATGTTCTGCACAAGGGCAAACTTCAAAGAAAATGCTGAATTCTGTCATCCATATGAATCCTGTTACCTCAAGGTTCAACTCTCTCCATCCCTTGGCAATTTGCACAACAGCAGTTTACCAGGTAAGTCTTTGAGTCAGCAAGGAGAAATAACATCAAAGAAAGACAGTTGCAAACTACTTGTATGGTCTATATTTTATTAAAGAACAGAAATGTTCTGCAAACCAAATCAGCAAATACTCCATAAGAGGTAATAGTCTGCATAGTACAAACAAGTTAAGGTGTTGCACTGAGTGATTTCTATTTTTTAGGTCTAAACACAACATGGGAGTAATGCAAAGTCCTTTCAAGAAATGGAATCTAAATTTCCACTGGGTTGCCTGGTGCCTGTGTTTATGGCAAAGGAGTAAGTCATGGAGTGGCTTTATTGTCATGAAGCTATAAACATTATTAGGCAAGGACAAATACCATTAAACAATGAAATCAGAAGCAAATGTAACCCTACTTTATTTCTTGAAAGCATGTCAAAAATTTGTTTTTGTTTGTGTTTTTACAAACCCAGATTCAAACTTCATATGTAGGAATACACTTAAACAGTGTTGTTAAATGTAGTTTAAATTTATATTTTATTTTTCTTTATTTTTGTCGTGGTTTAACCCGGCCGGCAGCTAAACACCACGCAGCCGTTCACTCACCCTTCCCCCTCCCTCTCTGGGACGGGGGAGAGAAATGGAAAGTGAAGCCCTTGAGTTGAGATAAAGACAGTTTAATAAGACAGGAAAATAATAACAACAACAACAACAACAGCAATAACAACAACAACAACAACAACAATAATAATAATAATAATACAATGGTGATAGTAGTACTACTAATAATAATATGTACAAACAAGTGATGCACAATGCAATTGCTCATCACCCGCTGACCGATGCCCAGCCTAACCCCGAGCAGTCCGGCCTCCTTCCCCCGGCTAGCCACCCCTATATATTGTTTAGCATGACGTCAGATGGTATGGAATACCCCTTTGGCTAGTTTGGGTCACCTGTCGTCCTGGGTCTGTCCCCTCCCAGCTCTTACTGCACCCCCAGCCTGCCTGTTGGCAGGACAGAGCAAAAGGCTGAGATGTCCTTGGCTGGTATAAGCACTGCTCTGCAGCAATTAAAACATCGGGGTGTTATCAGCACTCTTCTCATCCCAAGCCAAAACACAGCATTCCACCAGCTACTAGGAAGAAAATCAACTCTGTTCTAACTGAAACCAGGACAATTTTTAAAGTGTTGTTTAAAAGTTGTTTAAACAGTAAACTAATGTAGAAACAGTAATGTTCTACATTAGTGTCACTGAGATTCACCATATGATTAAAGTGAAAGGGGTACACAAATCCATATTTCCTTGTGAAGACCTAATAGTTTTTGCTCTAAAAAAAATCTTACAGAGTGGTTCCTGATTTTGGAGAAGCCTTGAGTCTGTTGAAAGCAGTAGCAGTTTTCTCCTTGACTTTAGTAAGGTCATAGTTTCATACACATGCTTAAAATTTAGAGAACAAATCTGAAAACGTATACTTGATTTCAGCTTAAAGATGCATTTGTACCTCATGTGAACTATGTTCACAGATTGTACTACTTTATCCTTTTTATATCTACTTTACATGCAATTCAGTAGAAATTTCTTTTTAAAATCTTAAAAAAATTATTTTGCCTTGTTTTCTTAGGCAACAAAAGAAGTTCACAACGATCAGTTTCTGTAATTCTTGAAGTAGGATAATTATTTAAGACTTTCTACAAAACTGACAGGTTATACACACAAATTTCACTGTGCTTAAGACTAGAAAAGATCTGTGATTTGAAACAGAATCTGATTAAAAAGCAAATAGACTCTCAAAACATTTACAATTCAAATATTGCCACACTTGCATTAAAAACGTCAAGTCAATAATCTAGAGACTGTAGATAAAAAATTGTGCTGGGTTTCTGGATAGTTAATTTTCCAAACTGAGAGAAGGAAGTAAAGAATTAACTAGAAGCATCTCTACCTGTCTTATTGGTTAGAAAAGAATATTTATGAAAAATGGGAAAAAAAAATATCTAAACTCAGGAACAGAAAAGCTAATAAAAATGGATTTAAAAAAAATAAAAAAATTAGTGAACAATCATTCAGGTAGGTCTAAGGGTCCTACATTATACCTACATATTCAGATATTAGAGAGACATTTCTCAATTCATGTGAAGGAATAACATTTTATTACTACTCTAAGTGGAAAAGAAAACATGTAAGAAGTAAAATAAAATACAGACTGCCATCTATAAAAGAACCCTGTTTACTCCAAAAAGTTCATGTCAACGGTGTGGCCCACTTGACAAAATCAAACTAAAGCTATTCTTCGTACACAGCCTTATCAACATCAGTAGGTTGAGAACTGAAAGAACTGAAAATAATTCAAAGATTAGGCCCTGATCCAGCAAAGCACTTAAATATGTGCACTACTCTACGGACAATAGAAGTCCAATTTGCCACAACAGAAATATACATGTTTACAGACCTGCTTAAGGACTTTGCTGGTCATATTTCAGTCATACACTGGAAAACTCACACTCACAAATAATCACTATGCCATCTATTGTTTTATACTGTCCTCCTATGCAGATCAGACATCTTTTGTCAAGAAAAAGGTAATGACACAAATAAAAGTGAAGTCAACACATAGCTAAAAAGTCAGCAGGAACCCTGTTTAAATGGTGCAGCACTGTGAATCAGTGGGGAACAGAATGCTGTTACCTTTCTGCTTTTCTGAACCAAGTATTAATTTTACCCTTGGCCCTGAAAACTCAGCTTGTTTTTGATGTGACCTGTGCTTGGCGTGGTCCTGCTGCTGCACTACCAATGTTGCTGGTGGTAGGCCTGTGGCCTTGCATCAGAGATACCTGCCTGTCAGTGCACAGTGCCCTCCTCACTTGACCAGAGGGAGCTGGAAACACTTCATCTTATAGGACTGCTGTAGAGGGCTAGCTACCAGGGACCTTATACGAATTCCAGAGTGGGTCAAACATAAGCCAGTGATTCAGCACTGATGCTTTTTCCACCTATTGAACTCTCCCAGGGCTTGCTCACCCTGCCTCTTTGAACATGGTCAGATAGGTCACAAACATAAATCAAAGAAGAATATGGTGATGGTATTTTGCTTTTGAAAAAAAAAAATAAAAAATCACTGAGTGAAGCATGTCACTTGTTTTGATCTCAACAAAGAATTGTGAGGAAAATTTAAACGTTCACCATGTAGGTAGAAATGTGTTTTAGAACACACACACATGTTGTTCTTGGCACTAAGTGTAATGTATAAAACTGGGGCAAGCACTTATGATTTAAATAGGAGTTTCATTTGTGCTATTTGTTTTCTTTTGGATTTCATCTTCGACAGCAAAATTATATTAGTCACATAAGTTTTCATCAGTTTAATCTTAATGTGTTTTTAGTTTCCGCTTGCCAACAATGAACAAGAGTTGTAAAGTGTTTGCATGTCACTGGTGTAAAAACATATATTAGTGTTAAAGTTATAAATGAAAACCTAGATAACTATTTCACAGAGGTTCATTTTCTCTCTTTCCTAACAGAGCAAACAAGTTATGCTAAATATAGTCAGGTGAGAGGTTTTGGTTATGAAAATAATGCCAAAGATACCCAGTAATAAATAATTTGCTTATGTTTGCACCCACAGCTGTAACTCAAATGAAGACAGCCTATCAGAAAAAAAAAGCAATCATGCTATGAAACATTTGCTTTGTGTCTTTGTACCTTTCAAAGGTTTGAGCTTCTCTCTGTGATTGGTACTGTATATGAAACTAAAATAAACCATAAGGACACCAAACAAACTGCAAGTATAGTGAAGTCTAACTTCAATGTTTTACAGCTTTGATCTTGCAAACTTTATTTTACTAATGTAGTTTTGCATTTTTTTTTTCAGTTAAGTACTCACACATACATACATTTCACAGAAATCTATTAAATTGCTCCCAGAAGGGTAACTCAAAATAATCACAAACTTCAGAACTTGCTTGTATGTTAGGGTTTACAAAATCATATACGTATCACCACATACACACAATCATATTTATATTCAGATTCTGCTTTACTTTCCTTCAGAATTTTGTAACTAATGCAAGCTGTTACTAAATATCCAAACTTGGCATTTTAGGGAGATGTAGAATTTCTGTTTTGTAGCAACTACAGGGGAAAAAAAAAAAAGGAGTAGGCAGTTTTTCTCAACAGGTATCTTGATCTCTTTTATCGTGATGGCCAAGTGCCAGGATCTAACAGATCATACACAAGGACAAAGAGAAGTTAATTACTGTGTGTAAACCTAGTTCTTTCTATGAGTCACTTGTTCTCAATGAGGTCTTCCTCATGCCAACTGTTAAAAAGTACAGTCATTGCATTTTTGACAATTAATACAAATTCCAGGGTTCTGCTGCCGTCAATAATGACAACACCCATCCAATGTTAAAACTTGAATACTTTTTTTTTTCCAGTTGTCAGGAGATACAGTTATATTACACTTGGTGCCTGATCCTGCAGTCCCTATTCATAGGAGTATTTTATCTGATTAATGATTTTGGCACAGATGCCCTTGAGTCAAAACTGTTGCAATATAATTGCGTTCTTCAGGGTGACTTAGAGCAGGGATTCCCAAGCGCAGCCTGCACAGCTTTTACTTGCAGCCTGGAAAGGTACTTTTAAAGTCACTAATATCCTAGCAGATAGATTTTGCTGTCTAGCATGATGTCCCTTTCAGAATCTGATCCTCTCTGAATACAGTTTTGAAATCTGTGCCTTAGTCTTGTCCTTGCCTTGTCAAAAACACCAGATTTCTGAAGGCAGATTTCATTTAATGAAGCCACTACCTCCAATACATCTGTTGGAGGAGATGTCCCACAGTTTTTTGTTTTTGTTTTTTTTTTTGAGATTCAAGACTTGGCATCTTAGTGATATAAATGTTCTGATTTTTTTTTTTTCTCCCTTTTATGCCGTTTGTACTGATAATATTTAATTGGAAGTTATGAAGACATGGGGGAGGAACAGGGAAAGTAACTGCAAATCTCTTTCACTTTTTCACTATCACATATCACTATCACTTTTTCAATATAAGATGACAACCCTGCATATCTGTACATATCCCATTGCCTAATTTCTGTCCTTGAGTAATTACTAAGTGTTTGAAAGACTGGATTTTACATAATTGCCATGTTGCCTTTTGTCTTGCACTAATGGAAAACCACAAGGAATGTGGTTTATGAGATCCCATTTGTGTCAGATTTTCTGCTACTGCTTTTTGGCAGTCTAGACAGAAGCCTATAAAGAAAGCATCTACAGATGTAGCTTCTTTATTTTATATATCAGGTAACTAAATATGAAGAATAAGCAATCATCAAACTAATATATAAATAATTGGTTGTTTTTTTTTTTCTTTTTTCTTTTTTTTTTTTTTTCCGGAGAAGGTCAGGAAGCAATTTATACAGTTACAGTCCCAGAAATTAAAGTTCATACACAATACAACTTGAATCAGAGCAACAGGCAAACAAACAAATAAAAAACAATAATGGTACTATTTTACAACATAGAAAAGACACCTTACCACCAAGGAATCTCCCTGTGGTGCAGGACAAGTTGTTCATCAAGAATACATTAAAGACTAAGCTGCCAAGGGTACAGTTCCATATTTTAGAAGGCTATTTTCAACACAGTTCATTTCACTCACTGGCTCAGAGCACACTCCTCAGAAATTACTGAGGGCCAGTAATTTTCTAAGAAGCTTGAAACTGGATTTATCACCAATATACCATAATGTGAAATCATTTATCCTAATGTTCAGTGCCAATGCAGCCTTTAAGAAAATTTGCTGGACAAAAAATATGTTCCCTTTACTTTCACAGAATTAGAGAATCACAGAATGGTTGAGGGTAGACAGGACCTCTGGAAGTCACCTGGTCCAACCCCCTGCTAAAGCATGGACACCCAGAGTAGGTTGCCCAGGACCATGTCCAGGCATCTTTTGAAGATCCCCAAGAAGTGAGGCTCCACAGCCTCCCTGGGAAACCTGTGCCAGTGCTCAGGCATCTTCACAGCACAGAAATGCTTCATGTTGTTCAGAGGCAACCTCTTCTGCTCCAGTTTGTGCCCATTGCACCCTGTCCTGTTACTGGGCACCACTGAAAAGAGCCTCGATCCATCTTCTTTGCATCCTCCCTTCATGTATTGACAGACATTGAGGAGATTCCCAGAGATGCCTCTTCTCCAGGCCGCAGTCCCAACTCTCTCAGACTTTCCTTATAGCGGAGATGCTCTGGTTGTTTCATCATCTTGTTAGCCCTTCACTGGACTCTGTCCAGTATCTCCATGTCTCTCCAGTACTGAGAATGAAGATCTTACAATCCTTAATGAGGAAAGAAGATTAAAAGCATTGCACCAATTTTCATCACAGCCTTTGGTTAAACTAGTGCACTAAGAAAAAATACTTGGAAGGTGAATATTGGAAGAAGATTTGAGCAGGTCAGACTACTCCAACAAACTATGTTTGAATGAGTAGTCCAAATTAAACCAAAAGTGACAGAATAACAGAGGACATAATTTTCATAATAAATAGCAGCCAAGGCCAGGAGAACAAAATATATTTCTGCCCTTCAGGGCTAGATTTTAATGCTTGCAAGATCTGGCTTTGCAGTACAAACTCATCAAAAAAAAAAAAAAAAGATTTCTTGATTTCTGCTTCTCACATAACTGTTTGATTTTTCTGTGGTCACTGTTCATTTCAGTAGGGAATTCCCCCAAACCTTTGTGCTTTAAAAGGACACAATCTACAAGTGAACTTGTTGGATTCAGTTCTTCCCACAGCAAGTGTGGCAATGGTCATGTGAAGCTATGAGGATCACAGTATTTAGTGATGAGCATCTGTCTTGTTGAGGATGTAGTGTATCTTCGTTGCTCCTGACTCCCCAGATCTCACATGTCCTATCAAAAATAATCCTTCAGGACAAGAACACTAATGCTGAAACCACAGAGTCACAAATGGTCTTTTTATTATTAACTTGATGATGTCAAAGTCAATGTAGAATTAGTAGTACAATAACTGTAATAATAAATACAAACTCTTTCAAAATGGAAAAAAAAAAAAATCAAGAACAAACAACCCACCCCCAATGAATTATTTATAGGATTAAAGCAATATTCCTGTAATACAATGTTAAAGGTGACTGAAAAGTATTAACACCTCTTCAAAAGTTAGACATGTTGTTGACCCATTAAATTCTAGTGAATGGGGACAGACAGCTACTTCTATAGGCAATTTAGATACCTTACATGAAGTTTCTGTTTTGTATCACCCTCACTGACTATACAAAAACATTCTTCACACAGTTGTCCATCAATGAAATCTCCTCTGCAAGTCATGGATACATACATGTAATCCACTGTCCAAGTGTAGAAAGAAGAGGTTCACAAAGACATCAAGCCAAAATGTAAGCATTTCTTCCATAGGAGGAGACAGTTCCCAACCATGTCAGCTCTTGCATGGAAGGCACAACTCTACTTCTGCCCTGGATGCTGAGAGACATCAGCACTTGCTGAGTAAATAATTACCCAACTCAAAGTCCTACACATTAATGCAAAGACCTTTTAAGCGATGTCTTCAAATTCTCCTTTCAGACCCAGCACTGTCACAGCTAGTACACACTTGTGAGGCAACACTTCCTTTGCTGTGAACAATACCACCTCAATACTGCTCACCTGCACCTGCAGCAGGATGTTTGACTAAGGAGTGATCAACATCCTTAAGAAGTGATCAGCTTCCACTTGAATACAACAGCGGTTTAAGGCAAAAACTTTAGTGCAGTGTCAATGTCAGTAACCACCTGTATTAATGCATGTTAACTAGCATATTTCACAGCATTAAATCACCAGATGCCTGGGCACCAGTGAGTAAATGAGGTGTAGAGGGGTGGGAAGTTAATTTCAATTCTTTACCTAAGGGGGAGAAGATAAATGTTCAGTATTAAAAGTGAAATCCATCACTTTCTGGCTTTGCACTACTTCCTTTGGCAACACTGTTGTTCCTTTCATAATGGAGTAACTCTGGTTCAGACTAATTCCAACTCAACTTTCCTAGGAAATTCAATGCCTTTCTAGTTGTTGCGTGTCTCAGTTGGTTGCCAGGCCTCTCTTTCCAGATACAGTTTTATTCCCACAATCATCAAGTAAGAAACAGTGATGAGACTGTTAGAGATGGAGCCACCTGAACTATCCCACAGTAAAAATGCCAACAGTATTTTGATGACTCATCCAGTGATACGGTCATTCTTTTTGTTGGCGCTGAGGACACTGGAAGGCCACAGACATAATGATTGTGACTAAGAAAGTGAAGTCCAATTTCTATGTTATTTCTCTTTCATTGGATATACCCTTTAAGCCTTTTTTTTTTTTCTTTTCTTTTTTTTTTTTTTTTTCTTTTCCCCAGAAAGCTCAGATTTTCCTCGACCACTTTCTCATCTATTCTGAAGCAGTTAAAACATTGTAATTTCCCTTTAAGTTGCTACACTTAAGGATATGTTTTTCTCAGGTGACTACAAGTTTTCTACTTTGCAACACCAAGAACAAATCCATCCGTTTAACCTTTGCTTGCAAGGTTACATGTAGAGCTTTATTTGGAAAGGTGTATATGTTTATGGTCTTAAAATGATGTCTTGTATCTGGTATTGCATTGCCCTGTTTCCCTTCTGCTGCCTCCTGGACCAAAGTTCAACAACCTCATCCCAGCCATCTTATTCTAGTCCCTTCCTTTGTTCACTCGTCTTCTGGTGACAGTGCCCACAAATTTACTGTATTCCCATCTAGGCTTGGAAACACTGGATTCAAAGCCACATTCAGAAATCATTGAGTTTTAAACAGATTTTTCAACCTGATTCTCACTGAAGACATTCCTGTTTGCACAAAGATGTTGAATATTATTCTACTGAGGCCACTGCCCGGGGTTTTCTGACTGTGCTGGTTTGGGGAAGAGAAGCCAGACCTTGGATGCTTTTCTCATGTTACTCCACACTTGGAGTAAGAATAACAGCATGCAATCACATGAGGCACAGCAGTAGATTACATCCTTCAAAGAGCTAAAAAGCAGAAAAGGCTTTTCTTAAGTTGGAAGGCCTCCTAAGCTTTGAGAAGAGTATATGTACTTCTTTGAGTTACTGCAGCACATAAAAAGTTACTTCTTAATGAAAACTAAATATTAAAAACTGGCTTCTTTCCCTTGCCAAGTTAGGTTATTACCTTTACAAATGACAGTTTTTGCTAATTTACTTACAAAAATATTGCATTTATAGCTAGCAAAATGAGAATCTTTATAAGGAAGTTTTAAATATAGGAAACGACATAAAACCTTCACACAGGATGTAAAAGTGCTTTCACAGGCACTGCAGTAAGTCTGTAAACTGTTTGAAGACTTCAGAGATAGACTTCTTATAAGAACTGTGTTAAACTATGTATCTTGTAAGCTGAAGCTTCTCTCTTCTTTGGGGAAAAAACAAAACCACCATACGCAACAGTTTCATTTAAGACTGTGGTTCTGAAAAGCAATAAATTTGCCTTTAGTATTTCTCCTACCACATGAAAAAAATACTATAGCCACATGTGGCAATGTGCTGATCCAGTGTAAAGTCATTTTTCTGGTTCATATTAGTTCAGATAATTCTGAAGCTTTAACTTTATGTGAAAGGCTAGAGCCAAAATCAAGTTTTGTCATTCCAAACAATCCTAATTATATACAGGGTCAAGTATCATAAATCATCTCTCAACTAGCATAAAAGCATAAGACTCACTGTATTGTATACCAATCCTGCACATAAAATTGTGTGCCCAGGAAGATTTGGATCAACATTAGAATGATAACAGGATTACATCCAAAGACCTTGGAACAGTGAGAAAGTCCCATGAGTACTTCCAACGTCATCAAGTTTATTTTTGTTTGATTATGTTTCAACTGGACTTAATGACACATCGACATAAAACACCTTGTCTTCCTCAGACAGCAGGTTCAGAATTTGTCATTCTTAAGACGATTGCATTCACATGTAGGTGTAAAAAAAATACTACAGTGAGGTGTGCCTGGCAAACCCAGGATATGAGTCATTTTAGCTGATATTTGCATTATTTTCTTCCTACGTAGTAATTACCTAAAAGACAAATTAAAAAAAAAAAAAAAAGTTTAAAAGAGAAGGGTAGAAATATATTCCCTTAAGGTTGGGTTTTCCCTTTGTCCATAAAAACTCAGGTTAATCTCCCTCATCAATTAATTAGAAGAATCACAAAAAGGATTAGTAAGAAAGATCACAGTAAATCAATCACCAGTCATAGGACAATTCGCTGACTAAGAATTACGTGTCTCGAAAGTCCATGGCTAAAAAGTTCTCCATGTGGATAGCAGAACTCATTCTGCTGCATTTCAAAACTACCTATGACTTGTATTTGTCTGGCCAGACAAAATGTGAGCTTGAAAGAGAATACATGCAGACGAATGCGTATATTGCATGTTTTAGGAACTATCAGCATTAATAATGTCACCACCTTGAAAGACACTCAGATGACAGGCATTAGAAGGTAAGGGCAGCATTTCTGTGCTATATGTATATATTTTTTTCAGTTGGAGCACTGAGGGATGCATTGTGCACCTCGCATTGTGCAGCTTTAAAATCTTGATATTGGTATATGTATTTGAATGTGTTTATTACTGTTGTCTTTTTGTGAGTACATTTGGTAATGGAAAGATTCTGGGCAGTGTTAGTGAACATTCAGATTACACACATGTTAGGACAAATTTGCTTCAACTTTAGTAAAAATTAATACACATTATGGTATCACCTTCAAATACTAAATTACATGGGAATTGCATGGGAAAATCTTCTTATTTTTTTTTCTCCCCTAAAATGCCATACTACAGGCCAGTCCACATTCACTTTCTTCTTGTGTAATATCCTAGATTATTGGCCTTATATACTCCTTACTTGCTTACAAACTTTCAGTAAGTCAGCTAAAGAGCAGAAATGCAGAACAACAGATTAAAGTGAAAACTGATATTATTGGAGCAGACAGCAGATGCTCTTGGTACTGAAGGGTGACAGCAACTGTGCCACATGCATACACACACGCACGCCTTGGCCAACTACAAGGTGACATTAGATGTTAACTCCTCCTGTATTTCTTAATCCAGATTTACACCCAGAGGCCAGGATACAATGCAGAAAAACATCAGATTTATAAACACATTCAGAATAACTAGATCTTACTGTTTCATCCATTGTTTCACAAACATCCCCTTTAGTTTAATACACAGACTAGAAATATTTCCTTATTAGGTAGGACATTAGCTTTAGTGATATAATCCAATTGCATGGCTAGTTTGTAATCCCACCCATAACACAAAGATTTTGAGATTTATAATTTTTTCTTCAGGAATATTCTCTCTATTTGGATATAATATGTTCCTGGCTACAGATTAAGACAGGCGCTTTTAAGACACTGTTTACTGCTGCTTGCTACACAGGATAAATCTCATTGATCTAAACAGTACAATACAAATGACTCACTTGTGCAAACAAATGCTTATGTGTGTTGTGATGTAGTTCATTGCTTGGTCACCCCCATATCCTATGCCTTTACGTCAACAATGGTGACTTTATACATGCACTATCAATATATAAATTACATTTCACAATTCCACCACTGTGTTGGAAGTTACTTTGTCATTTACCTTTGCAATAAGACTAATTATTACATTTTAATTCACTATAATTTTTTAAATATATATTTTTAAAGAATTATACTATTTACATTAAACATGAAAATTGTTCTACTTCTGCTGGAACATTTGCATGCATTAAGTTAGCATTTGCAAAATTCCTTCCATGGTCAGAGCCTGCATTTGTACCCATTTAATAAAAGGGGAAAAACCAAACCAAACCAAACCAAACCAAACCAAACCAAACCAAACCAAACCAAACCAAACCAAACCAACAACAACAACAAAAACAAAAATTGTTTTTAAAGGAAAGTTCAAAATAAATTAATACTAAGAGTCCAGGAAAAATTACCTGCAACACCTGACGAATGTAAGGCACTGTTTTTTTCTGCAATGAAAAACAAATGCAGTACAATTTTTTTCAACCTGGCATTAATTCCTTTTCTGGACAACAAAAAGAATACAAAAAGAAAAACTGTACAACTCTTTATGTGTTGCATTTTTATAAATTCTTATGTTTAAATTTGGAAACTCTTTAGTACACATAAAGGAAGTAATGTTGTAGTAATCCACCTGTTCTGAAAAGTGTAACTTTACAATAGACATTAGAAAATCTCCTAACATTCTAAAAAAAATGTTAAGATGGTATTTTTTCTATGAAACAACACAAAATATCACAAAAGAATGGAAAAAGTAAAGTTGCAAAGTGTTTAGAAACTTTAGAAATTTTGCTTATTTTTATTTATTTTCCATCCTAGTGCCATGTCTTTACTGGATTTAAGTTACACCCTGATTCATCCATTTATCCAATTGTATTTATCAAAATACTCCCTGCAACTTGTGAAAAAATATTCTCGTTCAACATTTTACAGTAGTGGGATTAGTACTACCACAGATCTATGCTTAACCTTTGCATTTCAGGATTCTATCACATTTCTCTCTTAAGCCAGAACTCATACAATTGCTCATACAGTGTCTAAACAATAGCCTTGGAGTATAACACAAAGTTTTCTTTACTTTTTGTCACAGGTGCACAAAAGTGTCACCTGATCTCTTCTGTGCAAATGTACCAGTAAAACAGGCTGGGTCATTATGTCACTTTCATCATGCTCCACATGGCAATAATCAGGAAACCACTGGAGTTGGAATAAAATATATATTTGAGTGACTATATGACTTTACAATCACCTCTAGTGTTAAGGGAACTTTTCTTATGACAGATACATATACAATCACAGCAAGTCAATGTCAGCTGGGTAGAGGAAACCTCATTTCTGTTCATGCCTTTAAAATCACCTTTTAGATGTTTTGCTTGGACATTAATGAAGTTATTATTAGTGAATGGGCAGATATTAGAAGTAGGTGACAGCCTATTGAATTGATTACAATCAATTTCAAGGAAGATGCAGAAATCACAGCTGATATCTGCAATGGAACAACATAACGAGTAGCTGTTTAATGCACACTTAAAACTGGAAATGAGCAATGTTTTATAACTACAACATACAGATTTTAAAATTAAACAAATGGGCCAATCTAGTCTGCATCTATCAGCAGAAGATTTTTTAGGACATTTTTTTTAGCAGTCCAGGTGCTCAACCCTAGGGTAAGTCACTAGTAATTGCTACTCCAGCATGTGTCAATCATTCTGCAGCTGAAGCCGGGAGAAACCCCCCCCCCCATCAACCAGAGCCCCACCAAGAACGTGGTACTTTCCAGATTTCCTCCAAAGGCAGAATCTTAAATTATTAATAGTAAGAAAAATCTACCTTGAGGTCACCACTGCCTCTCAAGTATTTTTCTGCTGCTTCAGGGTGAAAGGAGAAGCATCCGTACCATGAAGATTATTGCCTATCTAGCACAGAGGGACTTATCAAAGGGAAATGAAAAAGATACAAAAAAAAAAAAAAGAAAAGAAAAGAAAAGAAAAAAAGAAAAGCAGGAGTTGACATCTGCCTTGCAGCAACAGTGTTGAAGCCAGATGGGACTTACTTCTGAAATATTGAGACAGTGCACTGGTAAATGTGGAGAGAGCAGACTGCACCAGGAACCTTGTTTCCTCGGCTGCTCAAGTAAGAAAATGTTCATCAGAACACTGGCAGGCAATAGGAACCTTGGTCCAGGATTTGCTGTTAGGAATGAGAAGAAACAAAGCAGCATCTCATATAAAAGCAGCAACAGCTACATATTTCAAAAGCACGGAAGTTATTATAACATTTGCACATCAGGCAATGCAAACAGCAGTTCGTTCATTAATTTTAACTCTGTTCCACCAAACAAGTTCAGGCCCAACCTGTGTTCAGGCTACAAACATTAGGAGATACCAATGGTGAGGAGCATCTTTGTGCACATTTGCAGTGAAGAGTCTTCCCAATCATCATTGTCTTGATTATTGTGTTTTAATACAGCTGTATCACTCGATGATCGGTCTCCAAAGCTCTATAGCTGCTCTGACGCTATTTGTCAGACTGTTGACATGAGAAGTAATGTTTTTTAAAATACCTGACCACTCAAGCCACTTTCTGGAATATATTTATATGGTAACATACTACTTTTGCTTCCTTAGCACTGTGGAACTAAACAGCATTGTTGACAGAGTGAATGACAAACGTTGGTAAATCTAATAGTTTGTCTTTTAAGTATGTTTCCATTCAGAGGTTCATAAAATAAAGCCATTTCATTGGTAGTTACACACAGAAAAGTGCACTTCTGAAGGCACAAACATGCTTCCAACCTCAGACAAGGCTTCCATGTGGTGAATTCTCATGGTTTTATTCCAAGTTGATAAGATCCATTTAGGAGATTAATTATGAGAAAACCACTAGACTTCATCCTCAACTGAAAAGCAAGTATTTTTCAGAAGACATCTCCCTTCAGTAGTGTAGACAGTCCAAATGTCTGGTGTAGGTATTCCAAAGAAAAACCTGTGATTTTTGGCCAGCTGTGTTTCCCTGCTCAAAATGATGAGAAATCTCTGAGTAGTGACCAATGATTAGTTAATGTCTTGGAGCAAGTATTTCTCCTTGGAAGGTCTGTAAAAGCACTCAAAGTCTTTTGTTCCCTCTGTTTTATTTCTGAAGCTCTAAGTCTCTCATTTGACTACAAAGTTTTCTTGGAGATCCCAGAGTTCACCTATCCATGACCATACATAGGTTTCTAAGCAGAGAATTTCTTTGTTTGTATCTTTCAAGTCCCAAGAAGTGCTGTGTAAAAATATAACAAGATGAGGCCATTAAATTCAGTTACAAAACTAACATTACTAATACCAGATTTGACCAGCTATTTATTTGAAAGCAAAGCACAAAACATGAGCAAAAGACTTGGGAAAGATTTTTGTACACAAAACCTTTCAGTTATCATCACAAAGAGCTCTCTAATTCCAATTCCAATTCATACTGCTATTATGGATTATGTTTAACAGTTAAAGGAGGTTTTCACAACAGTAATTTACTCTTATTTTATATATATATTTTTTTCTGTGTTCAGAGAGATGTAAAATAATTTTACAGTAAACAGAAACAAATCACAACTAACTCAAACTAAGGACTAAATAAAAACAATCTGGTGCCAAAAATTTCATCAAAGTTATGTGGTATTCAGAGCAACTTAGGTGATACAGACACACTACCTTTAACTAAAAAATACACTCAATTACTTTATTATTTCTAGTGAAAAAATGCATCTAGACGGCTTTGAAAAATTGCTATTTGGTGTAATCTGAAAGTCTGTACCGAGCCACTTTGATATGTGATGTATAAAAGAATTTACTGCTTCAGATTATAATAAAGAGTAAAAACTTAATGGAACAGCAGAGGCAGCCTTACTATGGATCTGTTAACCTCCATTTCCAATACAGTGCTTTCTAAAAGACAAACAAGAAATATGTCACTGACTGAGTATGACTATTAATCAAAAAGAAAAAACACTTACTGACATGCAGGGTAAATGCAGCCATGAGTAACACAAACAAACAAGAGCAGAAACCACTAACATATTGGCATAATGTTGGCTTGTTTGTCATCATTGGGTTTGTTAAATAAAAGGAGAGAAAATGTGCCAAAAATATTCTATATGTATAGGTGGTTTTATATAAGTGATTTCTTTTATTTTAAACTAATTTAGCCTGACACTAAAAACATTAAGCCTCTTCTGTTGGTCCTAAGCCTTCCTTTGTCCTGCTGAAGTCGTCAAGGATTGAAGGTGTACAACATCCAGCCGAAATGCAGCTATTATCTTTCAGCATTGGATATAATTTCACAGATTATGTGATGAAAGCATTTCCCAGGTGTCCATGAAATGCTATTAATAACTGAAAGAAGGTCATGAGGGTTTTGTCTCTGTGGAGTGTATTTTCATTTCAAGTGGTGCTTAAATTTATTCATTTCCACAGAGAAACACAAGTGGCAAGCTCATAAGAACAATATTGGGAAACAAGAGGACATCTTTATTAAATTGTGGATCTGATCCTAATTTTGAAATCTGCAGATTTCATTGTACTTGAAAACAAAGTAGCTGCAAATAAAGGCTGCTCTGTCAAAGTGCTCCAAGACAAAATTTTTGGTTGGATAACACACACCCAGCTGAATCCACTGCCCCACGGCAAGCTGTCTGAGCTGAACCATTTTTTTCAGAGAAAGAAACAAATCTAGAGACTAAACATAAAGAATAAATTAGTTCTTGAGTTATTTGTGTTAGTAGGAAAATGCATTACTGTTGCTTCAGTGGTAACAAAACAATCCACATTCTCTAAGTAATCTGAATCCCCTAAAAGTGGTATCTGCAACACTCTTAAAATATATACATATATATAATTATAGTCTTTATGAGAATATTCCTCATCATGCATTGGCTCTTCTACCGAGTCCATGAATAACTGGCTACATGTAAAAGGTATGCAGGCCTTGATTTGTTTCTCCAATGTAGAAATCTTTCAGACACACGATGATAACATCCCTAAGAGTATTTCCTATGGTATAAGACATCAACAATAAGCTTAAATCTCTGATAAGCTTGCCTCTAAGGAAAGCAGCACAGAAGCAGAAAACCTCAAACTTAAAGTCCCTCTGATAACAAATTATCACATATACAATGTTTATTCTTATGAAGGGCAAATACACCCGCAGATGTGCAGATAAATATTTTCTGGAAGATTCTAAGCATAAACCTGATATATTAGAGTAATCATGTCTAAGCAAGCCTTTTTTCATGGCTACCATAAATGAAAGAGTGATAATGTCTTTAAACAGAATTTAATCAACTTGGAATCATGCTCATTACCCTAAAAAACAACCAAATCTGGTCTATAAAGGCAAACCATGGCAGCAAGTTAAAGTTAGGGTACCATGCTTTCTGTAGTAAGAAAGTGTGTGCTTTGACCCTTTTATAATACATAACCTAGATAAATATATATATAATTTTATATAATTTATTTAATAATAACAAAAAATAAGGTAAAAGAGAGAATTTGGTCTTCCTACTGATTACCATGTTTTATATAAAATGAGAACCAAATTGTTTGTAAGCATGACTGGTATGTAAAGGAGCTGTAAATATATATTAAAAATATCCCTCTGGAAAACTTATTCCCCTGTAACTGTGAAAGACTGTTCATTACCACTAATTATGCTTACTACTTCACCAGAAGAAAATGTCAGTTAACTTATTTATTCGTAACCATGAGGAAGAGCTAACCAGAAAAAGCTAAAAATCCTGAGTAAGGAGACTCCATTCCCCCTACAGAGAAACGTGAGCATGGAGCCATGTGCACTGCCACCACCAGAAGCCACCCCAGAGGGCTTGGCTGTGTGTGTTGTTTTGAAAGCACGAGTAAGAGCTTGCCTACATGGCGAACCTATTGCAAAATAAAGTAGGGCACACTCTGCACGTACTGAATTGTTGATTCCCTACCAGTTTGCCACCCAGGCCCTCGTACTCTAGAGCAAGTCTCAGAAATGATTCTCTCAGCCCACACTTCAAGTGGGCTTACACCAGTAGACAGCCTTCACTAACACTCTAGAGCCATCGCCAAGGACAGCACTGAAGAACCGAGCTCCCTTGTACACAGCACACCTGCTGCTAAATGCAGGAGTCCTGTCCAAGCCCAGGCTGCCCTGTTTCAATCCTTTCTCTTGCTTCTTGGCTTTGCACTTCAAAATTTGTTTGAACTTCTTTATACACACTTATGATTGCATAAGGAGAAAGGCTTGAAGGCTTTTTCTCCCTGGTTTTGAAGGAACTCATATCTGATCTTTGTCCATCTGCTCACAGAGCCTTATAAGCTGACAATAAGCAAAGCACAGAAAAGCAAAAGCAAGAGAAACTACTGGAGTCCACACAGTGTTTTTTTAGGATCTCTTTATATGAGAATTGTTACAGAAAATAGATCAATCTCATCACTTATTCTCCACTTCTATCACTGACTCTGGCTTGCAGAAAAGACTGGAAAATTCAGGGAGAGGACCCAGGGTAGCATTGCTCAGGTCTGCATCTCCAAAACTACAAAAATCTCATTTTCTTATTACATTCTGCATCTTGTTGTAAGTTGCAAGCCTAGAAATATATTAATGTCATAGGACTGTAGAATGGTTTTGGTTAGAAGGGACCTCAGAGATCATTTAATTCCAACGCCCCTGCCATGGGAAGGGACACCTCCCACTAGACCAGATTAAAAACTAAATAATCAAAATTCAACCACAGACATAGGGAATTTATTGCAAACCTTGATCTCATTCAAAAATTCATTCAGCAACTGCTTACCAAACCAAGCTGTTAAAACAAAATATAATAGAAAATTGCAAATGAATTCTTTATTTTAATTTATTCATTTTAATCTGCAACTCATTACACTTTAAATGCTACCGATAATACAAAATTGTGTTTACTTTTCATTCCGATCTCTAATAAAGGGAGATATGCAACACTTTGAAGACAAAACTGTGGGCACATCAACATGTTACACATTTCCAGCAGTGCTTCCAGCAGTGCTAAGAAGGAAAAATCAGATGGAAGAAGGCATACCTGGGTATTTAGTGAACTCCAACCAAAACAACATAATAGGGGTCATGAAGAAGAACTATAAACTGTTAGTATCAGAGATAGTGATTGGTAAAACAGTAGGAAGATGAAGTAAGACAGAAAAAAAATCAGGTTATTTGGAGGCTTTAACAGAGAATGTGTCACAGGAACCACAAGAAATTGTTAGGATAATGTTAAGAATGTGTTTGTATATTAATACTGGCTTTCATATTTTCTTAATATCAACTTTCAGATAATACTTTTGTCTGCTTTCCTTAGACATCATTTCACCTAGATTGTACTGGCTTTGTTATTAAACAAATTCATCTGCTGTTTTACACAGATTTTTTCTATTTATTAATACAAAAGAAACCCCGAGTCTGATTTCTCATCAGAACTGTGTTAAGATTAAACAGTGCTCATGATGGATCAGTGTAGTTGTCCTTGGACACCTACTAAAGCAAGAACAGCAAATAAAAACTACAGTACTTCTCTGAAAAGAAAACCTCACTACTTCAGTTCTGCTTATCTAAGAGAAATCTGAGACTTTATGCGGACTCCTTTCATATGCATTTAAATTAATCAAGCTTTAGCAGGTCTGTGGCAACAAATATACAGGATATGGTCAGACTCCAGAGTTTTCTCGAAGGTCCACACAGATTTAATTAACTAGAATAAACCGTGAACATCTTAAGCAAAGCTCCTTCAGTTCCTACAGGTATGACATGACATGGAAAGATCAGGTCACCAGAAATGCTGTGGGCCACCTTCCAAGATTTACAAACAAAAATGATTCATAAAGTAAAGGTTCATTACAATTATTTTGCATTTATATATATAGTATATCCCAATGTTTTCTCCAAATGATTTGTGAAGTTCTGCTGCACAGTTCTCATAACTACCACGAGACAAAAGAAAAACAAAATATTTTCTAGTTTACAAAATGTACCTATCTAAATATCTACAATATACTCATATTTGAGATACATCTTGACTATTACTGAATCAGATTCTTTGTTGTATTCTTAAATGTCACCCACTTTTGTATCACACTTCTGCCACCAGTTGAAACACTTCCCAAAATCAGGGTGGCTGATGTTTGTGCATCTGATTTTTATCCAGCATATTACTTTGTAAAAGGACTCCATAGTAAATATGTTTTTATTTATTTAATTCTTATTATTTCTTCAGTACTACAGTTGAGAATCCAAAGATGTATAAGACATAGAATAGACAACAAAGAATAGGGACTAAAGGATGTCAGGAAAAAAAAAAAAAAAGTATTTCAGAATGACCTGATAACTCAATCAGTTGAAACAGACTCTAGATTTCACAAGGACAATTGCTTAAGACTGGATACACTTTATCCAGGTAAAAGTGATGCTGGGTCACTTTAAACATGACAAGCAGTTCTGCTTTCCTTACAGCTTTTGT
Organism: Anas platyrhynchos; assembly: GCF_047663525.1. Classification (NCBI taxonomy): domain Eukaryota; kingdom Metazoa; phylum Chordata; class Aves; order Anseriformes; family Anatidae; genus Anas; species Anas platyrhynchos. The sequence continues at coordinate 69,506,793 of NC_092621.1, read as the reverse complement.
TTTTAAAACACAAACAGAAACAATGAAAAAGCAAGAGGTGCACATGCAGCATGCTAACAGTTATTTCTACCATCAATCTTGGGAGTGGTTACAGTCCTACAGATGCAATCACTCCCTTCAGTGATACAAGCTCTCTGGATGTTTATTTTGGCACTTACCTGTGGAAGCTGCATTGATAGTGAAAAACTCACACAATGGGTGTGGACATCATGAGATCTGTTAAAAGATCTCTGCCTGCTAAAAGATATTGCAAAATGCTATTGTCTGTCTTTTAGAGCCTTGTTGGTGACTATGGGAAAGTGGTTAGAATTTTGACTAATTTCATTTCCCTGTAAAATTGAAATCTGGTAGGTTTCATTATGATTGAATTTCTGCTTGACAGATGTTACCATTACAGAAAAGAAACCTTCTCCAAAAAGTTATAAAGGTATCAACGTTATCAGGAGAGTTCAGGCAGTATGCAGCTACCCTACATTGCTATTGAGAAGCTTGTCATGAAAACTTAGATAACCAATCAGCTCCAGAGTACAACTGGTCCTTGAGATTAGGCACAACTCAGGTCTCTGAAGCTGTATTTTTCAATTTAGTGTTGCTATGCCCAGCTAATTGATTCCATCTCTCAGAGTAATTAATTGCCAATAGTGCTGTGCCCCACGGAGGTAGCTCTGTGGCTGGTGGGTTCTGGAACATGCTCATTCAGTGCCATGTGGAGCTTCTTTGTATAAAACACAACTTGAATGCACTGTTTAAGAGTGTCCACAGTTTTCAAAGGAGACCAAGAACAGTTGCATTGGACAGGGTTTTTGCATCCACAACCCTTAAAACATTTGCATACCAGCGTCAGCAACAGCATGAAACTCAGCAGATTGCAAACCCTTCTCTCCAACAGCTGCGCAAATATTCATGCAGTGGCCTGCACCGGGCTCTGTGCTGCAGCACTGACTTTGCCCGCAGCATCCAGTTAGGAAGCTTAACTCAGGTGTGTCCACTGGAGCTGCAGCAACCGCAGTGTAAACACACCCACCAGCCTGTCTAAAAACTTCACTTTCACTGAAGTAATTGACAAGTTTAATTTGAAACAAACTGAATTGCACACTGATGCATCTGAATAACTGTGTTTATTATAAGTTCGGCGGTTCTCTTACAGATGCTTGTTGCAGCTGCTTTCTGCAAGCATATGCACATAACGTTCAGTCCCTGCCTTTTCATCTAAACTTTTGAAACAGAGGCAGTTTTTAAAGGAGATATTGTCAAAACTGCTTAGGAGTTTTCCAAACATCTGCTTCTTTAAGACTCTATGCTGAACAGAAAAGTCACAACGATAACACAAATTGCCTTATAAATGGAGTTCTTCTTCCCCATGGAGGTTGTATCACTGAAAAAAAATATTAAAAAATCATCTTCAGATATAATGGTAAAAACTCTCCCACTAGAATTAAATAATAACAATAATAACAATAATAATAATAATAACAACAACAACAATAATAATAATGTTCCGGTCATATTCATTTTACATTTTTCTTAAAGTATGGATTATTTTTTGATCTTTCTGATCCAGAAAATATATATGCATATAGCTAGCTATAGGTATGTGTATAGTATGCTATATCTAATTAAATTAAATGTATGTAATAGTAATACAATTTTGAAATGCAGTATCCATAAACAGAATCTTAGGATAATATGAATAGACACTGTGGGACTTGTTCCGTTCTTCCTGACCATTCAGATGGAGGATACTACTAAGGAATCAAATTAAAGAAAACAAACAAACAAACAAACCAAAACAAAACAATTTATTGAGCACCAGATATTTCTATTTCATGCAGTGTAAAGTTATGGAAAGACCCTTTTCTGATGTTGTGTTCTTTTCAGCTTTTAGGTCTCTCATTTAGAAATCTCATATTAGAGTTCACATGTGTAACTGAACCACTGCAGAGTAATAAACTGCACAGTCTTTGTAGAAATCTTAAATCTCTGAAGAGACATAGTGCATACATAGAAATAAATCTATCACAACTAGCAAAGGTCTGTTGTCTCAGATGCCAAACAGATTTTAGAGCAAGAAGTGTATATAGCAAAAAAGGAAGAAGAAGGAGACAATTGCTTTACTTATTTCAGGAAAATAAATGAAAAGCAAGATAAACTTGTTTTCCAACTTCTTGCTTTTATAAGGATATGCTATTCTGATACTGTACTCTTATTGAAGTTATGAAAAATTAGAGTGAAAGCAAGATCAAATCATAATACCAATACCATGCCTTTGTAGGGCTTACACAAGACACCTCCTCGTTCAGATTCCAGTTCTCCAATTCTTGAAACAACAAAGTTTCATCTTTTCTTTTTTTTTTTTTTTTTTTTTTTTTTTCTCTACACAACATATTTTAATTAATACACCATGAGGAAGCCAATAAATTAGCATAAACAACTGATGTTTAGGTGCAGGTCCATTGTCACCATGGTGCAAGACAGGTTACTGCAGGAGTAAGCACACTAGTAAGGCCGATTTTTGTAGTTCGTACTGCAACGTCTCCACAGCAAATTGCTGAACAAAGCTCCTCAGCCTCTTCTTAGTGCCGGGTCCTGCACCTGGGGCGCAATAACCCCAAGCAGAGCTACAGGCTGGGAGAGGAATGGTTGGAGAGCTGCCAGGCAGAGAAGGACCTGGGAGTGATGGTGGACAGTCGGCTGAATATGAGCCAGCAGTGTGCTCAGGTGGCCAAGAAGGCCAACGGCATCCTGGCTTGTATCAGAAACACTGTGACCAGCAGGGCTAGGGAGGTGATCGTCCCCCTGTACTCGGCTCTGGTGAGGCCGCACCTCGAGTACTGTGTTCAGTTTTGGGCCCCTCGCTACAAGAAGGACATGGAGGTGCTTGAGCGGGTCCAAAGAAGGGCGACGAAGCTGGTGAGGGGCCTGGAGAGCAAGTCCTATGAGGAGTGGCTGATGGAGCTGGGCTTGTTCAGCCTAGAGAAGAGGAGGCTCAGGGGTGACCTTATTGCTCTGTATAAGTACCTTAAAGGAGGCTGTAGCGAGGTGGGGGTTGGCCTGTTCTCCCATGTGCCTGGTGACAGGACGAGGGGGAATGGGCTAAAGTTACGCCAGGGGAGTTTTAGGTTAGATGTTAGGAAGAATTTCTTTACTGAAAGGGTTGTTAGGCACTGGAACGGGCTGCCCAGGGAGGTGGTGGAGTCACCATCCCTGGAAGTCTTCAAAAGACGTTTAGATGTAGAACTTAGGGATATGGTTTAGTGGGGACTGTTAGTGTTAGGTTAGAGGTTGGACTCGATGATCTTGAGGTCTCTTCCAACCTAGAGATTCTGTGATTCAAGAAGTCTCATACTTACTTGCATAGACCTCAAGCTGCTTCCAGCCATGACCTTCTCCCCTTTTTGTACAAACACAGATTCACAGAATAATTTAAATTGGCAGGGATGCCTGGAAACATCTGCCATAGCACCCCACCCAAAGTGCTACCTGAGATCTGGCTGTTCATGTACAAGCAGCACAAATAAACCTGAGGAACTCCCTAGCACCAACAGTGAAATTTAAACCTGGAGTGCCAGTTGTCCAAATTAAAACCCTACCTATGTGACCTAAAATCTCATTTCAGTCAGCAGAACTCCCAAGTTTGTATTCACCTCTCTCAAATTAATTCAGTGTTCTTATCAAAAATACATAAGACAAGGTAGGAATCAATCACTTACTTACAAATAGAGAGTTATAAGGAGAAAACTTAAAGGTAGCAAAGAGAAAATGTGGAAATCCTAGCTCAAACATGCAACCCTAACTGTAGTGTCTTTTCTTTTGCTATTTGTTGGCTACAATAATAATAAAACTATCCAAGAGTGCTCTAAGTGAGATAGGACAACCTGAGCTCTCAAACAACTCCCTGGAGAGAAAGCACAAAGATCACTCTAAAGTAGTGCAAATGAAGTAAAGTGATCTGACACAAAACTACCTGCTCGAAGGAGGTACATACTGACATACTTTAAAGAGTTAGCATTATACTAATTGTAGTACTTATGCTTTCATCATCCTTTGCAATTCCATCAGATCAAACAAAAATTTTCTCTCTCTCTCTATATACACACTTTATATTTTATATATTTTATATATACTTTATGTGTAGTCTTACAAGTATGATTTTTACTTATATGGAGATACTGTTGGGAATAATCCTGTTCTTTCCTGAACACCAAATTTTGACAATGACAGAAAGGATCTGCCTCAAATGTCACAGTGCTTGGCTGTATATTTTTCTTGTAGTCATTCCTGCAGAGAAATCTCTCAATAGTTTGAAGTGATTACCATTTTCTCAAACTAACAGGCTTTCATCCTTTTCATATTTCTTTATTCAACATTCAGAATATGCAAGATAATGTTTTTATTTCTATTTTTAGTTTTGTATTGTTTTCCAAAATAATAAACATTGCTTCTGTTTTATAAAACTATTCAGGAAAATCTGGGATAGACGTATAGAATTTTTTGCTCTTTCATTTTTGCTCAATAGAGCCTGCCCAAGAACTGATGTCTAGGGACTGAATACTTCATTACTGACAATAGGTCTGGGACCTCATTGAGCTGCTGTTTTTTTTTTCATCTGGAGTCAAGAGCAAATGCCTCAGCTATTTGGAAATGCATCAGTCCTATCAATAAAAAACCTTGGGGGAAAGAGGAGGTAACATTAATTGAAATGCTGAATTGACAAGTAAGCGGTCCTGAATTACTTCCAGAAAACCTAATCCATATTCAATTAAATTTAAATGAAGCCTTTCTACAGGCTTCACAGTATAACAATGGAATACAGGAAAAATATCACTCTCTTACTCCTCTTCCTTGTGCCTAGAGGTATTCTGTATTGAGGTTTGTTTTTTTTTTTTTTTTTTAAAAAAAAAAAAAAAAAAAAAAAAAAAGATTAGACTCTTATCAGATATTGTTCCCTAACAGTGTTCTAGCTGTTCCACAGATACATCTCATTATCAAATTTATTTACCTCAACATGTATTATCAGATGCAATACCTGTATTAAACAGATACAATCTAGTCAAAATGTTCAAAAAAACAAGCTTATAAAATGAATGTACAAATATTAAATACATTTATAATGTAGATAAACTTATCCATCTGTTTATACAATTAGTGGATGAGATGCCCTGGGACACTGTCCTTAGGGACTGAGGATCTGATCAGAACTGGCAACTCTTTAAGGACAGTTTTCTTAGAGTGTTAGAGCACTCCATCCCCATCTGTAAGAAATCAACCAGGGAAAGGTAGGAGCCCTGGATGGTTGAACAAGGACCTGTTGGTCAAACTGAGATGCAAGAAGGAAATCCACAGGCAGTGGAAGCAGGGACATGTGGCCTGGGAAGAGTACAGGGATGCAGTCCAGATACACAGGGATGGGATAAGGAAAGCCAAGGCACAGATGAAATTGAGCTTGGCAAAGGATGCAAATAATAACAGGAAGGAGTTCCATAGGTACATTGCTCAGAAAAGAAAGCCGAAGGAGATTTTACCCTCTCTGATGGATGAGAAGGTTGAACTGATAGCTATTGTTATCATGGAGGTGCACTCTAAAACTTTGCCTCAGCCTTCACTTCCAGTCAGGCTTCCCATGTCTCCTGAGTCCCTGAACACATAGATGAGGGCTGGGAAGCAAAGTCCCTCCCACTGTAAATGAAGAGCAGGTTTGAGACCACCTGATTGAACAAAACAGCTACAAGTCTATGGGGCTCGATGCCATACATTCCAGAGTCCTGGGGGAACTCTCTTATGTAGTTGCCAAGCCTCCCTCCATCAGATTTGATAAGTCCTGGCAGTTAGGTGAAGTGATTGGTAAAAGTGAAACATCACTCCCATTTTTACAAAGAGTAGAAAGGAGAACCCATAAAGTTATATACTGGTGAGCCTTACCTTTGTGCCTAGGAAGATCATGGAACAAATCCTGGAAGCAATGTCAAGGCATGTGCAGGGCAAGGAGGTGATCTGAGACAGCCAGCATGGCTTCACCATGGACAAATCCAGCCTGACCAATCTGATGGCTTTCTATGACTGAGAGACTCCATCAGTTGACAAGGGAAGACAAACCAATGTCATCTACATGGACTTCTGTAATGCTTTTGAGATGGTCTCACATGACTTCTTTATCTTTAATTTGGACAGATACAGATTCGAGGGGTGTGCTATTTGGTATATAAGTAATTGGCTGGATAGCCACAGACAGAGTTTTGGTCAACAGCTATATGTCCAGACAGAGGCCAGTGATGACTGGTGTCCCTCTGGGATATTTCATGGGACCAGTGCTGTTTAATATTTTTATCAATGACATAGACAGTAGGATTAAATGCACCCTTAGCAAGTTTGCAGATGACACAAAGCTGAGTAGTGCAGTTGATATAACAGAAGGAAGGAATCCCTTCCAAAGGGACCTGGACAAACATGAGAAGTGCAACTATGTGAACCACATAAGGTTCAACAAGTGGAAGTTTAAGGTGCTCAATCCCAGACATGAGTACAGAGTGGGAGAAGCCCTGAGAAGAGAAGCCTGGGAGAAGCACTGAGAGCAGCCCTGCAGAGAAGGACTTGGGAGTTCTGCGAGACAAAAAGCTCAACATGAGCCAGAAGAGTGCACTTGCAGCCCAGAAGGCCAACTGCATCCTGGGCTGCATCAAAAGAGAAGTGGCCAGCAGGTCAAGGAAGGGGATTGTCCCCCTCTGTTCTGCCCTTGTGAGGTTCCATTTGGAGTGCTGTGTCCAGATCTGGAGCCCCCAGCACAAGAGAGATGGGGACCTATTAGAGCAGGTTTGTGCACCTCTCCTGTGAAGAAAGGCTGAGAGGGTTGGGGCTGTTCAGCCTACAGAAGAGAAGGCTTTGGGGAGACCTCACTGCAGCTTTTCAATACTTACAGGGGGCTTATAAAAAGATGGAGAGAATTTTTTTTACTTGAGCAGATAATGACAGGACAAGGGGGAATGGTTTAAAACTAAAAAAAAGAACATTTAAATTAGAGATTAGGATAAAATTCTTCACTCAGAGTGTGGCAAGGCACTGGAACAGGTTGCTCAGAGAAGCTGTGGATGCTCCACCCCTGGAGGTGTTCAAGGCCAGGCTGGATGGGGCTTTGAGCAACCTGGTCGGGTGGGAGGTGTCCCTGCCCATGGCAGGGGGGTTGGAACTGGATGGTCTTCAAGGTAACTTCCAACACAAAGCATTCTATACCTCTATGATTCTATGATAACAAATCTAGTACATTCAAATTGCATAGGGAATGAGGATTTTGCGTATTATAGTAGCTTGTCTTCAAATGCCCCACTCTGCATTAATTTAGTTCAGTCATTGAAAATAAGTAGTCATTTCTGAATGTATTTTCATTGAATGTTATAACTTTCATGTCACTTCAGTAAAAAACAAAACAAACTCTTCTTTACTAGGAATGGCCAATACCTGACGAAGCAAGAGAAAAAACTTTTTAAAAGGTTAGAGTTAATTCAATGTTTTAGAGTATGTGCCCCAAGGAAGTAGTTATAAGCATAAAAACAATATAGTAGAAATACACAAGATACTCAATCTGAAGGTTCAGAGTTGCAAGAGTTACCACTCCATACCATCAGAGATGACTAAAGAAACAAAATTAACTTAAGCTTAATTAGCTGTCATGCTTTTAGTTTAAATCACTCTTACTTTTCACCTCAGACTAAAAAGAATGGCAGAAAGGCAACAAATATTCTCTTCTGATGCTGAGAAATATCTCTCCTGCTTCTGTACAACCCAGAGTACAAAGAGGTATACAGAACCCTGTGTGTTACCTCTCATCGATGTCCCCTCTCATTGCTTCTTCAAGGTCTGAGTTGAGAGGAAAGAGATAAAAATTTCCAGCTGTAACAAATCAGAAGGATGCCCAGGAGAAGGCAGCCATGTACCAGTGGACAACCATTTGCAGTTGCTGGAACCAGTTCCACACCATCATTCTGCTCCCTTCTTTCTACAACATATGGATCCCATATAAGACAAGTTGCCATTGCGTAGCTGAATCCCAGTAGATCAGTAGCAGCTGTGGAGTAAAGCCTGGTTCTCTTCAACCCTCTCTGACCTTGCTGCTTCCTGTAACACCATCTGCATGAAGCCCCCAAAGAGAGTCAGCCAGAAAGATGAACAGATTCTAGCCTGTCAGCTATTCACTGCCTAGAAGGGAAAAGAAAGACCAATAAATAACGGTTACCAAGCTCAGCTCTTTCAAAAATGGCAAAGGCTATACAGGGATAGTCATTTTGTTCTGTAGTCAATTTGGTTGAATAAATAGGAGACTGAAATGCTCAGGATGCAACAATGTACGTTTTGCATTTTTTTTCCACCAGTGTTGACATTTGAGAGATCAGTGTGTATTCTAGGTTTCATCTGCCTTTTATGTCTCAGTATAGCAAAGCTACCCAAAACAGTATAGCATGTACAACAACCTTCCTCTTGCATGATATAGTTTTATGCATCTTCTAATTAAATACTAATGAAACTTCCCAAATCGGTGGTGCTGACAGGCTGATGAAATCCATGTAGTTAAGGTGAATGATTTAGCTCAAAATCTGGCACTTTGGTTTTTGCTCACTTCAGTGAAATTCCAGAGACATCTTCCATATTACATGGTTTGCCTGATATCAGCAGGGGCCCCCTAAAACTGTCTGTGGGTGTATTGCACACAACAATGTCACTCAAGCAAAGGACATCTTTTCTAAACTTCAATTTCACTTCTATATAATATGAAAAATCACTGACCTATCAGTCTCATTGCAGTTGTCAGGCTTATTTCACTGCAGAATTCAGTTGTCACTAAGCTGTGACAATCACAATGTTCACATTAGGGTCTACATCAGTACACTCCATGCCAAAATTTCTGTTCCATAAGGGAACAAGACTGAGTTCTCTGTTTTAATACAGAAAAAAAAGAAAAAACTTTTAAAGACACTGTGTGTCCTCATCTGAATTAACTGCATTCTCTGAGACTCAGTTTCCTCATTTGTAACATGAGGCCTTAATACCTACCTACCTAATGACACTTATCAATCACCTTGTGAGTGTGAAATAATAAGGCCACCCAGTGACACATGTGAGAATGAAAGCTGAGGCTCCTGATTTCTACCCTCAGTCTTCAGGCACTGAAACAGAGAGCATCTTAGTTTTCTGAAACTGCAGAAAGCTGATATCAGAATTTTACAAAGACCAGGCTAAAAAAATGTATATAGATGAAGCTGTTCAATTTTTATTTCAATGTTTCACTTCAATAACTAGTTATGTCAGGTGCTTAAGAACAGATATTTACAAACTTAGATATGTATATGATCTTTCTTTCATGACATACTGTGCTTTAACCTATATCTCTATCCTATATGCAATGTACCAATAATTTATCACGTTGTGGTCAGAAAAAAAATAATAGTAAGCCTCTGGAAATGGACAAATCACAAGTTCATCACTGAAGTGTGTGAGGAAGATAATAAATATTCTACTCTTGCCTTGTGAGAGAATTTCCTTTTTAGTGGTCAGCCTCATACACACATACACACTGTTATTACATTTGACACATTTGCAGTAACTCATAATGCTTCCCCAGTGCTACAATAAAATATATATTTATGAGGGTTTTAAAGTCAATGAAGAACTAACTGGTAGCTGTAAAGGAAAAACACCTGACATTATTTGTATGAACAATAGCACAGCTAGCTTTGACCTCACTGAAGTCCTTCACCTTTACCAGGGTGCAATAAGCAATGAATGCTACATGCTGCAACATTGAGAAAGAGCAAAACACCAAACTAAGGGTATTAATCAATATGCATTTTACCCAAGTAATATCTATAGGATTTTACTTTAACACAGAATGCACAGGCAGGCTCTAACTCTCCTCTGAACACAGCAGCACAGGTGGAAAGGGGAGAGAGTCAGAAGGGGCACCTACTGGCTTTACATCCTGTTCACCCAGATGACAAATGCTGTCATTCCTCCCACAAAGCCCAGCCAGAAAACCCTTATTCTCTGACCTCGCAGTCGGCCAAAAGAACATGCTTGCCAAAACAGGCTCTTCTCTCAACCTTTGGGTTGGCCAGCAGTGCCTATCTGCCATGCTAGAGAGAGAGAATGGCTACTGACCAAATAAACACATGATCATCCCTCTTGGACCATCCCTAAAGAGCCACAGCTGGAAGCAGTGCTTGTCAGCATGCTGCCTGAGAGCCTGCAGCGTGTCCCTCCCAGGAATGTGCTTTTTTTGAGGAATTATTTCCTACATGAAGGATATATTTTCATTCTATCTGCTTCTGATCTTTTAACGACTTGGTTTACTGGGTCTTGTGATATCTTAGATCACTAGAAATCTTCTTTACTTCAGGTACCCACTGAAAAAGAAAGGTAAAGCTTTATTGTCTTCTTCTGCTTTATACATTTGAGTTGTCAGTTAATGGTGATTAGCTGTTGACAAGAGAACTGCCTTGGACACATTTAGACATGGGGTGGCGGGAAGCAACATCAATCTGCTCTATGTTTAGTAAGTTCAGTGTGAAGTTTTTTTTTTTTTTTTTAACCTGCATTTTGTGTTTAAAAGGAATAAAGAGAATTTACTTTGAACTTGAAGAGAACAGTGCAAATACTATTCTACCTTAAACCTACGTGAATGGCATGTACAACACAATAAACTGCCTGAGTATTAAAGAGACACTCACAAAACTGGTTCAATTTGCTGCTCCTCTTAGAAGAGTCTCTCTAGTTTTATTGACAAGTAACCTTTTAGAAATCACCTGCTGCTATGTGGGCTGGCAGCGGCTTCAGTCGGTCATTGTGAGGTAACAGGTATGTGTTCTTCTTGTCTTTATCTTACAGATAAAGGAATTAAATTCACAAAGGATGTCCTTTTTACCCAGAAAGAAGGAGAAAAGAACATCAAAGAGCCACAGCCAAACAAACATTTTACCATTACAGAGCATGTGGGATTCAGAGGTCTTTCATCACATCTGTGTCCCTATGTGTATCTTCTAGAGTATACAATGTAGCTCTGGACTTTGAAAGTTACTTCCTCTTGAATTTATTTATCCTCTATGGCTTGCCTGCAGCCCCAATAATTTATGTGAAGGTAGTGGAGAAAGGAATGGAGATAGGTTGCACCAAAGGAATAGGGCAGATCAGCTCCCAGACACAATGCTTTATGCTGCTTGTCACTGCTATTGCCTCAGACTGGACTAGCATTTACACAGACCTCAGGATACAGATTTGAGACTCTGCATACTATGAATGTCTTGTCTTTTCTACACTTTTTATCCCTTATACTCTTCCCAATAAGCAGGAAAAAAAAAAAAAAGAAAAAAAAAGAAAAAAAAAGAAAAAAAAAGAAAAAAAAAAGCGAGATCTAAGGAAAAATTAATTTCTGTAAACTAATAATTCTGAACATAAAATTTCCTACACATTTTTGCTAACCCAAGGCTTTCAAAAATCCTAAACCAGATTCCCTTTCCCCCTCCAAGTCATGCGCTTAAGCTAAAAGAATTCACAAATAATGAAAGAAACACTGTCATTTCATTCTGAAGAAAGATTCTTGCTAATTTTTAGATCCTAGCCACTAGTGCTTTAAACTCACTTTAACATAGGAGCAGAGCTGGGTAGGAAAATAGAAATTTTCAGGTCATAGGGAAAAGAAAGATGCTCTTTAAAAAGGAAAAGAGTTAGAACTCTATGTCTGTATGAGTTTTCAGTCCTCCAATAAAACCAATCAAATGTTCCAGTTGAACAGACAATTTTCATGAAAAATATCATTAATCACATCTTGAATTTTCATAGAATCATAGAATCATAGAATATCCTGAGTTGGAAGGGACCCTTAAGGATCATCAAGTCCAACTCTTGACACCGCACAGGTCTACCCAAAAGTTCAGACCATGTGACTAAGTGCACAGTCCAATCTCTTCTTAAATTCAGACAGGCTCGGTGCAGTGACCACTTCCCTGGGGAGCCTGTTCCAGTGTGCAACCACCCTCTCTGTGAAGAACCCCCTCCTGATGTCAAGCCTAAATTTCCCCTGCCTCAGCTTAACCCCGTTCCTGTGGGTCCTGTCACTGGTGTTAATGGAGAAAAGGTCTCCTGCCTCTTGACACCCCCTTACGAGGGAGTTGTAGACTGCGATGAGGTCTCCCCTCAGCCTCCTCTTCTCCAGGCTGAACAGGCCCAGTGCCCTCAGCCGTTCCTTGTACGTCTTCCCCTCCAGGCCTTTCACCATCTTCGTAGCCCTCCTCTGGACAATCTCCAACAGTTTCATGTCCTTTTTATACTGTGGTGCCCAGAACTGCACACAGTACTCGAGGTGAGGCCTCACCAGCACAGAGTAGAGAGGGGCAATCACCTCCCTTGACCTACTAGCGATGCCGTGCTTGATGCACCCCAGGACACGGTTGGCCCTCCTGGCTGCCAGGGCACACTGCTGGCTCATATTGAACTTGCTGTCTACCACGACCCCCAGATCCCTCTCTTCTAGGCTGCTCTCCAGCGTCTCATCGCCCAGTCTGTACGTGCAGCCAGGGTTTCCCCGCCCCAGGTGCAGAACCCGGCACTTGCTCTTATTGAACTTCACTTGCTCTTACTGAACTTCATGCGGTTGGTGATCGCCCAGCTCTCCAACCCATCCAGATCCCTCTGCAAGGCCTTTCCACCCTCATTCGAGCCCACAACTCCTCCAAGTTTGGTGTCATCAGCAAACTTGCTCAAAATACCTTCTATTCCTACATGCAGATCGTTTATAAAAATATTGAAAAGTACCGGCCCTAAAATGGAGCCTTGAGGGACCCCACTTTGCTTTCTATCAAAGCAAATTTTAAGGGGAAGTCAGTCCTAACCAAAGAGGATGAAAATGGGAGAGACAGCATTGCCATGGAGCTGTGAAATGTTTTATAAGCTTTCTGTACTTTCTTTCTCTCAAGGAACTCCATAAAGTCAGAGTGAAAGTTCACTTTGTGTAATGTGTTGGTAAAATAACAATTTTCAAATCGTCAGTAATCAACTTCATATTTTTTCCACCTCCTCTGTTGTTGCCTAGGATACAGGACAATAACTAGAATTTACAAGTTCTGAGGGAGATCCTTACCTGCACTACCACATTGTAATGCTGTTGGGAAAGGGCCAGAACAGCATGAAACTCCCAGTTTTACCTGATGAGGCAGGACAGATACAGCTGACCATGCGACTGACTTCCTGCTTCCCCTAGACCACCTTAGATCTTGATGCAGAGGAGGCGGCACACTGCCAAGATTCCAGGCAACCCAGAGGTACAGCTGTCATTTAAGATACCTTCCCCTCCTCAGTGCTCACCTCTCAGATGTTTCTAACAGGGAACTTCTCTGTCTTTGAAGGAGATCAGCACTGAAGGTCCAAGTTATCTGATTTGAACTGCCCCCCCCCCCCACCCTAGGCTGCAATTGCTCTGCTTCATTTCTGACAAGAGAGGACAGTCTTCTTTCTGGGACTCGTTGCCCAGATGCACTCCTGACTTGTTACAGGACTTCAGCCAGTTCACTCAGCCCTGTTTCTGATCTGCAAAACAAAGATTAACTGAAGACATTTCAAATAGCTGTTTCCTTCAATGGTTATGTCCTTGAGTTTAAAAACAACAATAAAAGGGGAAAAAAAATAAAGGGGGGGGGGGGGGGGGGAAGAAAAAAGTTGCATTAATATATGCTTCCCAAAGCTGGAGATTAGACTTTACATTTTGGAGCATTAACATTCACCAAAAACAGACAGAAGGAGCTAAATGCAGTGTTTAAAGCCAAGCAATGCAAATCAAGATAAATTTCTACCAATGGATTTGTAGGTTTCTAAAAATATAATGCTTTGTACAATTACAGTTTTAAACATTACACTGATGTTTATGACTTTCATTTTATTGACAAAATACAGTTATCCTTTTAGTATATCTCTTTTGTTCTTCCCCATTTCATCCACAGTTTTAGCTGTCTGAAAGCTTTCAGGTTTTATCTTATGAGAAGATGTACAAGAGAACAGAAAGTAGTTTTAGTTTGGGGTTCCCTCTGAGACTCTTCTTAAACACAATTTGAAAGGTGAGAGAGCTGCCCCAGTAAAGAGCTTCTGAAACAAATCCAGAACAACAACAACAACTATTCAGCTCATGTCTTAATACCTAACAAATCATCGTATCGTGAGAACATGTGGGCATGTATAGCTCTGATTTTACTTACAAGGTGAGGAGTAGATTTGACTGGACTAGATATTACTATCACAGTATGCATGGACAATCTGAAATATTTTAACAAATAACTGTGAAACAAATGCACGTGCTGCTTTGTAATCCACAGAATCTGTAGTCACTGGTCTCAACTCCTGATATATCCCAGTTAGCTAAGCATAAATAAAAACACAGTGAAAGATAAGATCAACCTGATAAAACCAATTTTTTTTCAGTCCCAATGCAGTTGTCATTGTTTTTCTCCTCCAAATAATCCTATTGATATATAAAAGGTATGGCCACAATTTAATCATTAAAATAATTATAATTCCACTCCTGTTAGGAGTGGTCTCTGCAATAAGCTGAGTATACTCAGATGTCTTTGCAGAGACTAACTGCTCTTAAGCTTAGAGGGCTGTTTGGCACCAACAAATGCTGCAGGACAGTGCTTGGTAGTCTGCAGAGAGCTGTCAAGGAGACATGCAGTTTGGTGGACTCTTTCTCTTTTCTCCTTGGTTGTTCCTACTCTTAATGCATTAAAAAAAAAAAAAAAAAAAAAAAAAAAGACAATATAATTTTGCCAGAGGACACCACAGTTGTAGCCCTATAGCTATGATCAGGATATTTATAGAATATGCCTCTAATGTTAGATTTTCAAGCAAGCGATTTCTGTGTTTCTCACGAAGTTATGCTGTATTAGTCATGATTGGAAGCAGAGGAAGCCTGCTCAACACATGTGAATATTGCCTACACTGTGGAAAACACCTGAGCAGCAGCTCCCACAGTCAGAAATGACAGTAGTAGTCTCAGACCGGACGGCACCAAGCTCTAATGCCCTGACACAGATACAAAGGGATTTTGCACCCGAGCTCCTTGCTGGGTGGTCTGTCCAAGCTTTGCTTGGCCATGGAGTGAATCAGTAAGGGATGGCACGCGTAACATATGTTGTTTCCCTCCCTCACCAAGCAGATGGTGATTGAAAGTGGCATAACCTTACAATTGGTAAAAAGTCTACAGCCAGTTGTTTTGAAAGGCAAACACAGGGAGTGCGTTTACCTGCGACAGGAAACTATCTTCTGAAGGGGAAGGCTGAGCTGCCTCTTTCTCTGAGCGGGGAATTAAGGAAAAGCTCACAATAGTCCACATGAGGCATAACTGATAATTTTCTTACTAAGGCTCTTGAAAATGTTATTTTTTTCCTCTATTTTGTACACTGTGTCCCGAAAAAAAAAAAAGTGAGGCAAAATACTGCAATTTTTTTTTGAAAAAAAAAAAAAAAAAAAGAGTGCTCTAATGTGCTTTATGCTTGCAGAGAAAAGGGGACGTGAGGCAGAGTTCCAGGCTATGATCGCTCAACCTGAAACCGTATGCTTTTCTTCAGTGTACCAACTGTGTTAGGGAAATGAAATAAATTACATCAAGGAAATAACTAAAACACATCCAAGTGAGGTATCTTAAAATACAGCTGTCAACTCAAAGTCCAAATCAGAGTTGGAGTTTAAAAAATTTAGTTACTCCATCAGTTTTGTGGGATTACAATTACTTTCTTTTTATTTCAAATTGCTGTGAAAGCATTGCACAAAAGAGCAAGGAACTACACAATTAACTGAACATAGAAGGAAATATTGAAAATGACTGTATACAAAGCTTTGGTAAGAGTACAAAAGAGAACTGGAATAAAGGAAAACACATTTACCTAATCACTGATCTATTATAGAATATAATGGAAGTAAGTGTAGCTAAATTCAGAAATTGGCATGACTTTTAATTAGCAACATGCTTCTTTAAGGTGCGTGCCTGTGTACTTCTTGGAATGTAAGCTCAGACCTGACTATCTCATGTGGAAGTGTTAGCTTGAAAGTCAGGCTTTTCCCTTTTTTATTTTTTAAGCTTTTCTGTATTGCAACTTCCACCCTGAACTTGACAAATCAGACTGTAACTAAAACACCGGAGAGAAACTACAAGGGAAACCTTTTTATGAGTAACAAGATACAAAACCCACCTACCTCCCTACTCTGCTCTGCAGGTGTTCACCACCTTTATTCTCAGGCAGCCCAACTGATTACTTAAACAATTGTATCTAACTTCTTTTGTCCTTTTTTTTTTTTTCTTTCTTTTTTTTTTTTCCTTTTTTAAAATCTTGCATTTTGCTGCTTCTTTTCAGCCACGGCAGGGAAACAGGTCAAAAGACGTGTTTGCTTTTCCTAACTGCATTGGCAGGTCTGATGAACAATGTTCTTTCTGCACTGACAAAAATGAAGACATTTGTGTTTAAAAAGAAAAAAAAAATAATAGCTGAAGAGAGATTACTACACACTTGCCTTCACTACCTTAACTGCAGAAAGGTGCAGTGCTGTTGATTTTCTGGGCAGTCCCCAAAAAACTTTCTGCTTGAAACTAAGCTAACCTGGAAACGGCTAAAGCTGGCGAAGGGCAGCGGCTAGAAGGATCAGACCCGAGCTGTGCGGATCTGAAGCTGTGCCCTCACTCGAAGGCGCACACACTGGTGCCCCTGCGCTCCACCAGCACTGACAGCAGCCGGCTGCCCCAGCTCCTCCGGCTGCTGCGGCGGCCACAGGCGTCGCCCTGACACCACCGAGAAGGGGGGGACCGGGGGGAAAGCCGGCGCGACCCCCAGCCCGGCCCCGCCGCTCGGCGCCCCCTCCCCTTCCTCTCTTTCCCTCCCCTTCCCAGCAGGGCGAGACGAGGCATGGGGGCCGGTGGCCGTGGTGGCCCGGCGGCAGGTGTAGGCACACGGCGGCAGCGGCACCCCGCGACCCTTCAGACCCTTCAGGTAAGGGCGGCCGGGTGGGGGGCTCCCACCACCGCCGTGGGGGCCGAGGAGGCGCCCCCGGGCCGCCGGGCGGAGGGCAGGGAGGCCGGGGGCGGCGGGGCGGGCCGGGGCGGGGCCGTGCCGCTGGCTCCCCGGGCGGCGCTGGGGCCCTGCCAGAACCATTTTGGTTCGCGGGGTGGCGGCAGCGCAGCCCCCGACGGCCCCAGCGCGGGGCTCCCGCTGTCAAACCCGGCGCGGCAGTCCCCGAAAGGCTTAGTGAAGGGGTGTTCTGCCCGGCTAGGCGGCTGTCGAAAGTGTCTTATTTATTTTTATTTTTTTAATCTTTTCGGCCGGCTGTCGGAGCGAGGGAAGCGCCTGCGCCGGCTGGGGCTGCGGCGAGCGTCGAGGATCGCTGGAAGAGTGAATTTCTCCTGCCCGAGTAACGGGGAACGGGGCAAACCTGCCGCGGCTCCCAGGTGGAGGTAGGTGCTTGCCCGGGCTAACCCCAGGTACGCTGCTTTGCCTGGTACTGTGCGCCGTGCAGATCTCTGAAATACTTCTTTCTACAGGTACTGCCAACTGTGCAGCTTGTTATTCACGCGAGGACTCCTTTAACGTGTTTAACTGGGTCCTCTCGCTCTAGGTATGAGACCATAGCGCAATAAACTTCTGAAGGGTATGCTTTTGCTTAGCAAGAAGTCCTAACTTATAAACAGTTCAAAACTTTGCACTTCCATGCTGTTCTCTCTCTATGTATGCTTTGTTTTTGTTTTAGTTTTTTTTTTTTTTTTTTTTCTTTTTTTCTTTTTTTGTCTGTGAGCTACTTCAATAAATTATTTTCAATGTGCCTTTTTTTGCAAGCCAAGAATTGCCCTGTACCAATGTGTCTGAAATGTTTCTGGTACGGATTGCCATTGACATCTTCATCAGGTGAGATCTCTAATTTGGCAAACAGTGGAGGAGGCTACGGACCTGCAGCCTGTGGTGTGCCGAATTCCTTCATTTTCATTTTTCCTTCATTTTCTGTTGAGAAGGAGCTACTGACAGCTACTGCTGTGTCACCTTATCATTCAACTTCCCTGCAGTGAATCACTTTATATCCACTTACATTTGTTTTTCAGAAAACTGACTGAAATACAACAATTATAAAACAATAACACTAAAGCAGAATCAGGTGTTTGAACTGTGTGTGCACACATTTTTAGGAAGAGTTTTATTTACAGTTTCTTTCAAGATAGAACTCATGCTAATGATGAGTAAGATAGTTTTCAGCGCTTTTCTAAAATAAAAGTTTTCTCTAACTGTTAACGCTGAAGAGAATCTAAGCCCATGTACTGTCCAGGTGAAAGTGAGTAGGACTAGGTGCAAACAGGAGAAAAAAAAGTCATATTTCTACACAATATGACTAGCCAAAGTGCTTTCTGAGGAAGTATAATCTTTAATTCTTCAGTATTTGACGTCTTGATACTTAGCCATGTATCATGGTTGTGTGTAGCCTTTTTTTTTTTTTTTTTTTAGTGCTTCATGCATCGTGCATGGGGAAGAGTAAAGAAAATTTAGATAGGCAATTATAATTAGACCAGTTTAAGATTGTCTCCTATTTAAATAAAACTTTCCTTCATGGGGAAAAAGTTTTAAACCTCTAAAGTCAAGTGTTTTTTCACTATCAAAGGGAACAAGGTAAGTGTTGGCTTCAAAGCAGTAGTCCTCTCCTTGTAGACAGCGTAACAGTGTGTAGGAACTGAGAAATTTTCTGGTCTTTGCATAGCTGCAGAACATGAATACAACCTTAAAGTTGAAAGGAAGTGCATTAGCACAATGATTGACCTCAGATTTTGGACTTTGGGCAAGTAACTATGGCAGGGGGGTTGTGCTTTTTCTTTCTTTCTTTCTTTTTTTTTTTTTTTTTTTCTTCTTTCTTAAGCTTTGTAAAACAAGCAGGTTGCATTAGGTATTCATAGGACAAACTGCAGTTACAGAAGAGTTTCTAGCCTGAGAACAGAACAAGAGTTTTTTGCTTTAAGGTGGTGAGTGTCAGTGTTTTGGGATGCTGGGCCACAAAGTGAAGAATCAGCAAGCATTAGCCTCAGCTACAGGAAGCAGCCCTGTCACTGCTCAGTTTTGGCAGTCCCTTGCGCTGAAGTTTCTCTTTCTTTGTATTTGACCAAAATTATCCCAAAACATAAAGCAAGCTGTCCCATTTTTGGAGGTTTCTTATAACTCTAAAATCTCACGTATGGAAATGAGGTTTGGTTTGTGTGTGCAATTCTAATTTCATGTTGGAGATGTATTGCATGAAGGAACTGAGAAAGGACAAGGCAGAGGGCTAAAAGAAATGAATTATGTTTATGCATCAAGTGAATAAAATAAATTTGTGCATAAATCCCAATTGTTGTCGTAGGGATTCCTTTTCCTATGTTATTTCCATCTGTCTCTGCAATCTATGTGGCTATCACTGTGTCTCCTCAGCAAACCACAAGTTAAGCTTCTCCTTCAAGATAGATAGGGAGGTCTGTCACATTCTGGTCAGAGCAAGTCACTGCATCCCCTCCCTTTATGTAAGAAGTAACTCTGAGAGTTGGGGGAGTTACAGGATGGACAGAACTGATGAATCAAACAAAAATTTTATTCTTGGCAACTCAAAACCCACAATAAACATACAAGTCAGTGGAAAGTGATACTGTTGTTCTATGGGGGGGATTCATGGAAAGAGACAAAGGAGCGTGCCTTTAACGCGTAGGTGAATTTAACGTGGGGCTCAGTTCAGAATAGCTTTAGCAATTTCTTCTCCCAAGTCTTGCTGTTCCCTCGTCTGTTAGTGATGCTGCACAGCTGGCAGATGAACAGATGCCGTGAGAACTTTCCCTAGTAAGAAAGGTTAGTGGCAGGAGGAATGCTGTTATAGGAAGGAGCTATGAAAAGTTTGAGAATAGGGCAGATGAATGAGTTATTGAAGTTTGCCATTTGGTTATTAAGAGAGACACAATGCTAAATGATAAGATGGTGCTGTCTGACTGTAAGTAAACCTTTCTTCTCTGGATTTCGTTTTTGTTGTTTTCAGTATTATAGATACGTAGATACAAGCTTTAAATATTTTAAGTCAGGTACCATTCTTTTTTTGGAAGAAACTACCTCTCTATTGTAACAAAAGAAAAAAAAAAAAAAAAAAGAAATGAGACTTGCAAAGGCAAGAACTCCTGTTAAGAAATACCAGCATTGGTAGCACAGGCAGACTTAATTTCTTCCTGCACATGTATCCATGTATGTATATTAAAAGCCTGTGTGTGTGTTGGTAATATTTACGTTGCCACAAATTGTCTTTTTTTTTTTTTTTTCCCTAATAAGAGTTCCACCTTCATTTGGTGAGACAATTATTCTCCATTTTTTTATATCTTGCACCTGATTTATTTGATTAGGTCCTAGATTTAATTTTAGCCATTCTACACCAAAGATGAAACATTTTATCTCTTTCTAAATGTGCATTTAGTACAAGTATTGTAATTGTAGTTTTAGAGTGTCTTGTAACAAACTGATTAATTTTCACAAGACCTGCAAGTCATAGAAACCTAGTTACTCCTATTTTAGTTATGGTAGTTACTAAGGCAAATACAATCAGTTCTGGGTATCGCAGCTGGGTATGAAATACTTTAAGGGACTATTTTTACAGCAAAACACAGAGCTTCTCCTCACATCTGTTTGGCTCTGTGTTTTGTCCCAGCTATTAAAAAACAACAATTCTCGCATTTGTGAGAACTTTGAGAGGAGTCAAGTCTTAGATTTGTGTAGGAATTGCAGTCTTGAAAAGGAGTTCACTTTGATAAGAGGGCCTTCAGTGTCTGTACAACAAGATCGCTCTTCTCCTTGTTTCTCCCCCCTATATTTAATTTACTACATACCCTGTAACTTCTGCAACAAAGTGAGCTGAAGTTCTGTCCTTTCGTGTACTGCACTTACTGATTTCCCAGAACATAGACAATTGAGTGGACTCTAGAAACTATTGTTAACACAAATGCCAATTTCTTTATGAAGTTTAGTGAATTATGAAACAAAGTACATATTGGCAGTAAATAAGTATCTCTTGAGATCTGATCTGGTAAAGTGCTATGCACCCGTCATTTTCACAAATTTGGTTATCCAAATGAGGTCTCATGACCTTCAGAAAAATTGAGCTAATAATTCATGTATTAAAATACAAGAAACAATTGTTCATACAAATAGTATTTGCAAATTTTCAAGGTGAAAATTACAGAGTGTAGAATATGTGAGGCCAGAGTTTAAAAATAAAGCAAATTAGTAGTGAACTATGACTCTGAATACATTTTAAAGCTTCTTTGCATAAGCCAACAAACACACATTAACACTTAAAAGTAGTAAAAAAAATTAATAATAACTTAAAAGCCACCTGTAAGACTAGAGCCGAATGTCTGTATTTATACTATTTTAATTAGATGCAGGATTGGGAGTTGTCAGTAGGATGACTTTTTTTCTTGAATGTGTTAATGAAGATGCTAGGACCATCAAAACCTGTTTTAATTGACTGGTATGATTTAGGGGAAAAAAGCTATCCTTACTATGTCCATGTGCATACTTATGACCCACTTTAGTAACATGAAAGAATTCCCAAGAAAATTTCAATATGATACTGCTTTTTAAATTTAAAATGTCTAAAATGACTGTATGATTCCTCCTTTTATCTTACAATTTAGAAACTCAGATAATGGTAGCTCCCTTCATTTCCAAAGAACAGACAGACTAACTTGGTGTGTTTCTGTAGATTAAGTTAAGTAGACCTAACAAGAGGAAGGAGCTCCATATAAGCAATAAAACCCTATGGCATTATTTCACTTTAAGGTTAACATTCCTTGGCAGTTCTTATATATACTTGCTCCAATGAGATACTGTTTTAGTTTAATCTTTTTGTTAGTGAGTATGCACGCATAAACACACAGACACACAAAAAGGGAATTCATTAACTACAAAGACTTTGAAATCCCAGTGTTTTAGTGCAGAGTTTTTCCTGGCAAAATTAGTCATGCTTAGATATCTGTAAAACAGCTATTGAGCATGAAGATCTTGTCATGCTTCTGAACAAGACAAAGAAAAAAAAAATCGTTTAGCTTCCTTTCCTATGTTGGTCTTGCCGTATGCCACCCCTCAGACACCCGATCTGTGGGTCTCCTCCAGCGGTGGCTGCCCAGGGAGTGCTCCAGCAAAGGGTCGTTCTCTCTGGAAAGTCTTCTGTAGTGGTGCCTGCTGCACTGTAGATGGGATTACTTGTATATACACCAGCCATAATTCTGGTAGTCCCCAGCAATGTATTTCTGTAGAGATTGGTTCTTCAAGGTATGTTGCATGAAGGAGACTCATTCCTATGTGCTACCCACACAATTTTTATTTTTCTCATAACAGTAATCCTTTCCACTTCACTACAATTCTGATTCAGCATTATAAAGTTGTTAAAGTGTTTCCTTTCAAAACTTCGTATTAATGATCAAGAAAATGTAACAAAATGCACATTTCCTGCACCAGAGTCCGTGTTCCTAGCATATTGTCACTGATTCACCAAGACTTCCAAAACCCATTCCTGTCTTTACCAGCAATGTCCTAAATGTGGACCTTTGAATGAGTGGGTAGAAAAGCAGTGCTGTGGTAGACAGTGGCCAGCTTTATACGCAGTGAACTGAGAAGGTCTGTGCCCAAAACAGAAATGCGAAACTTCCGTGGATAGGCCTGGAGAAGAATTAAACCATATTTAAAAATCAGAACCCCAGTTAATTTGCAGTTTCGTTCCAATGAATATATTCTTGACACAGTAGGGATCCTTATTTAATCACTGTTTCTTAGACCTACTTAGGAATAGGCTGCCCACAGCAAGCTATTTAAAGAATATTTTAAATCACAAGAACACATTTGCAAGACACCTGCCCCTCTAAGAAGTTATCCAGAAGTAGTAAATTACACCTTTCCCTAAAGTGTAACAGAGAATTTGGGATAGACGGGGCCAGGAACAGTAAAATAAGGCAGTGAAGATCACAGCATAATTTATTGCATAACTACAACATTTTCAAAAAATTTTGTTTGCAAATTTGCTAATGAATCACTACAAGTTCTCGAATCTCCAACCTCTTATAAGACTGATAGACAGATGCACTGTCTTTGCATTTGTTTGTAACAGGCTGCAGTTCTCTTGGTTTGTGAACTAAAAAATGTGACAACAGTCATTTTTATGGTGGGCAGCACGAGCATGTTCTATGCGTGCTATGGTTAACATGAAGAAATCATAACACAGAGGCAGCCTGACCCATATTGGGTACCTACCTAGGGACTACACTGCAGTAACTTTATTGACAGCCACTGTGCTTTCATGTGCGTAGGACTCAGTTTCTGATTTCTATGCTAGGTGTAAAAAAACAGGCTGAATGACTTGGACAACAGATAGCCTGCAAGCTGCAGAAGAATTTATACCTCATGTTGGTGTACCTGATTTATATTTCCGGATTTAGTGGTTCGGTTGTTAAACCGTGGAGGAGCAGGAGATCAATAACTAACAGCACTATCCACTGCATGTCTTTTATAAATGCCTTACAGTGCGGTCCTAGTGGAACTCACAAGGCAGAAATCGCAAAAGGCTTGGACATAGCTAACAAATTCTCAAACAGTTCTGTGTTGTGCAGCTTGGCAAAACAAGAGCTGCATCTTGCTCCTTGGTTCTGTAAGACTTAGTTAGCATAACCTACTGATGACAGAGTATTGCTGTTACATGTTTTGGTTCATTTGGTTCATTGTTCACACCTAGTTGTGCCTTTAGTGCAGCGGTGATGCATCATGGTGCATTTGAATTTAATTTTATGCACCAAAGCCGTTGCCAGATATCTTGCTACGTCCCATTACCATTCAGTGTATGCGTCCTACACTATCACATGTCATGTGGGGATTCCCTTTTTAGGACAGAAGTAGTAACAAATGTGTTTGATGAACAGGACAATGTGGGTAACACTTCCCTGTTGTCACAGCACATTTGAATCTTCCCACTGTTTGGGAACTGCTTCATTTTAGTCTATTGTGAACAAATAAAGGAAACAACCAAAGCTGTTGCTTTGCCAAAAGAGAACATACAAATATGTAGTGGGCTAACATTTTTGCAAAACAGCATTTACCCTTGTGGCTCCTCCAAGGAGTTTTATCTGTCATTCATATCAAAATTCTTCGTGAACTTGTCAAGCAACAGGTAGACAAGCTATCCCATAGATCTCTCTCTGTGGAAATATATCCTTGAAGTTTACGAGATACTGATTAAACAAAATCACGTCCATAATTTTCATGATCAAATTACTGTTGTTAATTCTAGCAACAAAGCTAAATTTAATAGGAGCTCATAGAATGTCCTGTTCCTGTCTGAAGATTGTGGGAAATATGACATCACTGACATCATATTCTAGCCAATTTACACACTATTGCATCTCGCTCTGCATATGTCAGCTAAAAACCTCGTCTGTTCTCACTGGAGGAAGAGAAATACTCAGAGAATCTAAACTCCTTTTGTTGATTGTGTGGTTATTTTTGTTTTGTGAATGTATTATTCCCCATGTAGTACCAATGCCTCACAAAGTGTGCTGAAAAGATAATTTGTACAGGGGAATGAAGCACCATTACATGTACTTAATTCTAGTTTAATTCACAACCTGATTTCCAAACATAAGCAGTCATCTCTTTCTGTGTTCCCCTATTTAGTGGCAAAATCCTGCCTATGCAGAAGACCATGCTGTCAACCACTAAACGATATGGATGTTTGGGATTTGCACCTCTAGTAAGGTGGAGGGATGTTCACTTCAGGCTGACACAAAATTCAAATGGAAGACCGAGGACCTGTAATCCAAAAGTATTTCTATTGGATTAGTCTTTTAATCTGATACATAAGAAGTTTTAACAAAATTGTAAGAAACGTCTTTACTGGATTAATTGGTGGCCTTAAAAAATAGATATAATTTTTTTGAAAAATATTTTTTATGCCTCGTTTCCTTGTTAGTTGTGTGACTTAATTTATGGATATATCCCTAAATTAAGGGATATTAAATTAATAAATTAAGATTTTTATATCCATAAAAAAAAAAAAGGTTCAAATTTGGGTAACAGGTGTGATGACTTTCTAGCTATCCAACATACATTTCTGAAAATATAATATCACTTCTAGGTGTTAAGAGTAGATATAAATGAACTTTACTGGAGAAGCTGAAAAGTTACTT
This sequence comes from Anas platyrhynchos, assembly GCF_047663525.1. Taxonomy (NCBI): domain Eukaryota; kingdom Metazoa; phylum Chordata; class Aves; order Anseriformes; family Anatidae; genus Anas; species Anas platyrhynchos. Next base: position 69,481,565 of record NC_092621.1, on the reverse strand, counting down.
GAGGAGCTGCACCACATGCAGCAAAGTTTAAAACAATGCTTTTTGTCTTTCAAGCAGTTCTTAATATGAGGGCTGACATTAAAATTGCAGGGATTAAATAAGGATGACAGGTATATTTGCGGGTCTATATCATCAGTTATTTTGCTTTTTTTTTTTTTGATACTATCCAGTTCTAGTTGATACCATTTAAATTATTATTATTTGTCTAACATGCAGTGTTCAAAGTTGTTCTTCATGTTGCAGGCTTTACCATTGGAACATGGCTAGCTTATTGGTTAGTTCACATATTGATAAAATGTGTATTTTATTTGTATCTGCATAAATATGAACATAAGTGAATGAAGTTAAACTGAAGCTACACTGTATTTAAACAATGCAACTGGTCAGTTGTTTTTTTTTTTTCTTTTAAGTGAGTAGTGAGAATCAGACATCTGAGTAAGGGTCAGATTACTCCTCAGTGTGAGGTGAAGTCAGGGACTAGCCTGTCAAAGTTCAGTGTTGCATACTTAAGTGCTTGGACAAACCCATCTAACTCAAAGTACCTCAGTTTCTTGGTTTTTGGGCCACCTTTAAGATTGCTGACTCTTCCAGAGGGTTAAAATTAAGCAAAATCTGAAAAAAATGGCCTCCATGGGAAGCTTCAGTGAACCAGGATCCTCCAGATAATCTCTCATTTTGAGAGATTTTGAGAGATATCCATACAAACATTAGTAGAAAAACAAACAAAACAAAACAAAATAAGAAAATCCTGATAACCCCTTTTAATGCATCACTATTATTCAGATATATATCGAGTTTTATCTATTTATTTATTTCCAGTTGTAGTCTTTCTAAATATGTACACATTAGGGTAAAATTTTTGTATTGCTCATGTACAGTGGTTTTCATTGAGGGGTGGGAGAGGGAATGGAAAGAATAAAAAAGAAAAAAAAAAAAGGAGAAAGAGCAACAGTTTGAATGAAATGCAAATCAGCACTTTGGCTGAGGATCTGAACCTGATAACTTTTCTAAATACAAGTACAAACTCCAGACTAATAATGCTGCAGTATTTTTCAGCACATTTTTCGTTATCCAGACAGACAGATACCACAACACTTCTCAAAAGACATATTCTATACTATGCATTTCTGTTATTCTCACATCCACCAGCAAAAAGTTAGAAATTTTGAAGGACAAAAATAACAGTATAGAAAAAGATTAGTTCAGCTCTTATAAGCTCAAAGTATGCTAAAAATTGGCAAAGAGATGGATATCCTGATTTGGGGGGGAAGTTAAGAATCAGTCATTCCTGAGTCGACTTCAATGTGGAGATATAAGTCCACAAAAATTTGTGTGAGTTACGTTTGTGTGTATTTGTTTTTTAATTTCATGGAGTCAAAACTAGGACTTAAAAATGAAGAAAAAAAAAAAAAAAGAGCACCTAGACTTACTGGGCTCAGTTCATTCAAAACCTAAGGAAACTAGTTGGAATCTGTTTAGCATGCTTTTGAATCTAGTGCAGCTTTTGAGACTGTGCAGAAAAATTATGTAGAATAGGCTCTTGAGGAATCTCATAATTGTTCAGAATAGTGGAAAGAAAATGGTAAATTTTTAAATTTTGCTTGAAGAATACCTGAGAAGAACTTACTATGGAAGAATCCTGTAATTGCAGAAGGAGGACAGTTCTACTCAGTCAAGTCCAATTAGAACTAATGATGTATTATCCTGAAATAAGTGAACAAAGACTGCTGGGTGAATGGTTTACAAAATTTTCCATGGCCAAGTAATTTGGTATGAGGGAGGAATATATACGAATCTTTAAAAAGAAAAAAAACAAACAAAAAACACCAACCAACCAACCAACCAAAAAAGACAAAACTCAAGTTTTCCATAAGTGCATGTTTTGATCAGCTCTGTATATTTTCTGTTTCCAAATGCTGCTTTTCTTTTGTTGGTGCATGCCTACCTGAAAATTTCACATGGAAGTTCTGATTGCAGAATCTGCTTGGAAGCAGTTAACTGCCTCTTCCCTTCATCTTCTTTCTGGTGAAGAACATTTTCAGATTTTCAGAAATCTTTTACCAAACCAATCCACAGGAGAGTGGCCATCACCATGTTCTTGATCTCCCTATAATCTGGAACACCTCTTGATTTTTCACCAGTTCCATAGGGTTAAGACTGTGACACCTCAGCAATGTTGTGTGTGCATAAGTAGTGTTAGTCTCTTTGAAGTAAAGTATTTCCACTCATCAAAAAATGTGCTTATTCTGCATTTAATGGGGAAAAATTCTTTAGCCAGTGCAATAAATGAAAATTAATTAAAATGCAATTAAGTCATTTTATGACAGACTCTTATCTATAGAAATTTCAGGCTATTATTCTGAGGAAATTAGGCATAGTCTCTCTATAATTAGTGAGAAAATACACTGAAATGGATAATACATGTCAGAGGCTGCCAAAATACTTGTTTTTAAAATAAAGATCCTTCAAGGAATGTCCCAAACTCCAGTTTTATGGAGCTTCAGAATTTATTTGCGGACCTTTACATTACCAGACCTGCATAATTACAGGGATTAAACTGTGCCTGTAAGGCTGCCTGTTTTCTGCTGGTGTTTTCCCTCACACATACACTGCTAATTCCAGTTCAGGTGCTGGTTCTGATGGTGGGAGCTGTATCACAGAAGAAGCTCCAGGCGGCCGCCAGCACTTAAAATATTGGTTGTCTAAACCTGCTCAGAGCAGGTCTATACACAGCATGACGGGGATGCAGGGGGTTGGAAGGCATCTTTGTGTTCTCTGCTGCAAGGTCGCAGGGAATCTGATTAACCATAGTTGGTTCTCCCTTCCCTTCTCCCTTCCAAAAAACTTAGCATGCAATGTTTGTATGGAGCTTTGCCTTTGTTTCAAGATCCTTATGTATATGGCCTTGCTTCTGTATGTCAGCAGCCTGAGAGGGAAAGGTTTTAATGCATTAACATAGTCAGCCTGTAGCCTGTTTGCTTTCCCCTGTCTTATTCTTGTCTGACCATACTGAGGATAAGCTGCATAGTGCTAATTAACTTTTTAAGGGAGCAAATAGGTAAAAATGGCAAGTCGTTAAGAAAAATCTACCGACTACATTCACCCTTCCCACCTCTATTGTTTTCAGTCAAAATTAAATTCTCTACTTTATCAGAAAATGGGTCTTTCAACAGCTGATTTGCTTTTTGCTTTTGGTAATATTTAACGTATTGCCGGGAGTTTACCTTTTTATCTTGTTATCTCTTAGGGTCTCTGGAGAAGCAACACAATCTACAAAATAGCATTTTTTTCCCATAGGTCACCATAGATTTTTCACATCTTCTTTTATTCTTTCACAAGAGACTTTGTGTCTTATCAGTAGACTGCCATAAAATCCCTGTCCTGCAAGATGCTAATTGTAGTTCTGCAAGTCATAGAGCTCTGCTTTCAGTTTCATGAGCTGATTTTGAAATGGGATGTTAACTTCCAGAGGCAGCCTGTTACTGCTGCAAAGCATAACCTTGCCAGTGGTTTGACCTGATTAGTAGATTTTGGATCATCACAGCATGCCAAATCCTCTTTGGGTTAGTGGTACAGCTAGGATGTGCAGCTTTGAAATAATACCTCCCTTGGCTTAAATCCAGACTAAGCTTCAGTTTATACACTGCCCTCCAAAACAACAGGCTTCATTAGGACAGAAGTGATTGTATGAGACATCAGAGTGGCAGGTCAGAGAACATCAGTGTTAACACACCCTGATCTTGTCTGCTGACACTGCGGTTTAGTTTAATTCTTGTTTTTTGTATGTCATGTCATGTATAAAAACCCTCTGCTGATGTGAGTACACTTACATGCAAATATTCTGCAGAATCAGGTCCCAAATATAGGCAGTTTTCAAGACAAGAAAGTCTTTGAAAAGTCAGGAGTTTAAGAAAATATTGCAGAAGATATTGCAGAAGTTTCTCATAACTGTACTAATTTATAAGATAAATTATAAATATAAGATAATATAAGATAAATATAAGATAAAAAGGTTATGGTGAAGAAAAGTTGTATGTAAGCATACCTGCTTTGAAGATATTTAAAACCAAAATTCTAAGGGCAGAAAGGTTTGGCAAAGACAAACTAGGCAAATGAAGGCAAAGAAGCATGTTTTTTCCACGTATCCATAACTTTTTATAAAATAAGCATTTTGTACTTAAAAATTGCTTTGCATTTTGAACAACTAAACTTCTTTCCCATCCTGAGACAGAGCAGTCCAAATGGAAAGTTATAATGAAATTCACTTATTTCCAGTGGGGAGATTTAAAAGGTGGATTAATCCTTAAACTGGATTTAAAAGCAATTTTGAAGAGACTCTGGAATGTAGTCTCATTCACATCCTAAACTCTGCACTAGTTTTGCTAGAAGAGAATAATCAGTTCCTCACAACCTCCAATTGTGTAAGATAATGTCAACTAGCATTCTAATTGCAATGTTAATTAAAGACACAAGTGTTAAAACAACAAAATGCCTTCTTCCAGAATTTTAAAATGTGGTAAAGTGCTTTGTTATATAATGGTTTCTGTTCTATTTATGAAATATAGAAAAACACGCCTTCCTGTCTAAAATCCTCTCTTTGAAGAGTTCTGGGTTGTATATGGTAATAGCAAATTGCTCCTTGACTGTACTGCTGATAGTACAGTAATACCTGGAGAAGGCTACATTGTGTAACAATCACAGATCTAAAAGGGCTCTCTGTAACACAGTTTCTTCAGGTTACTTATAAAATGTTGTCTTGTGACCTTGAATGCACTCCTTCGTATTGCAGGTGGTGCAGCCAATGTAAATAAATCCCTTCCCTTCCCTTCCCTTCCCTTCCCTTCCCTTCCCTTCCCTTCCCTTCCCTTCCCTTCCCTTCCCTTCCCTTCCCTTCCCTTCCCTTCCCTTCCCTTCCCTTCCCTTCCCTTCCCTTCCCTTCCCTTCCCTTCCCTTCCCTTCCCTTCCCTTCCCTTCCCTTCCCTTCCCTTCCCTTCCCTTCCCTTCCCTTCCCTTCCCTTCCCTTCCCTTCCCTTCCCTTCCCTTCCCTTCCCTTCCCTTCCCTTCCCTTCCCCTATAACATTAAGCATCAAGTTTGAATACAGAGCTTGAAAATGAAAATTAAAGGTACAAACAGACATCATCGTCTGATTAGTAAACATTTGTATGTATAGGATTTCAAATGACCAACGTAGCTGATGTGTTTTAGTTATCAAATGTCAAACTTATTAGCCTCCTACGTTTCAATCATTTTGTATAGTACAAGGTACATGATAACAGAAATATATTCAAACATCTATTTTTACCTTCTTTTATGTAAAATTAAAAACAAACTGCAAGAACAACAAAATAAATGACAAAAAAGTGTAAGCGTGGTGCAAAGGGCAAAATAAATTGGCTTTGTGTCCTTAATGCCAACCACTTTCCTCCTGAAAATTCTCCCTGGCAAATGCTGCCCCTAAAAAACCCTCTACACATATACATGCAAATGGAAGTAGATTACACGAAGGTGGAAGTATAATTTCTAAGTATGGAATAGGCTGCTAATATATAACTGTAAATGGTTGTGTTCTAAGTCTATTGCTTTGCCATCACTTTTTTTTAGGTGGATCTTGGATGAAGAGACTGACCAAATTAAAAATATATATGTATATATATTAAATAAAGGGATCTCAGAATATGCTTCTGTTTCTGTATAGAGGATATTTTTCTACATCTCCTGTCCTCCACCTTGGATTTTGTTGATGCATAGGTAAGAAGAGTCCTTAATACATTGTTTCTTTATGAAAAATAGTTAAGTAACCACTGACTCTGCTCTGCAACTCTCCTAAGCACAGAAGTCAAAACAAGGCCCTTTGACAGGGCTTTTTTGAGATCACATAGGCTGAAGTGTAAAAACTGTCTCACATGAAAGTTACTGTACATCACATTGTGAGATTGATATTCATGTGTTTTACATAAATATGAAGCTTCTACCTGAATTTTGGTTTTCTATTTCAGATCAAACTAATTGCAGTAAGAAACTATACAATTCCCACAGGTGCCTTTCCAAGAAGTTCCTTTATGCAGAGCTGGAGAGGAGGCAAGATGTTGGCATAGCTGTTGACCTAAAAACCTGCTATGCCAACATATTGTCATCTTTCTTGTCTGTTTGCGGCAGAGGCAAATTCTACATTGTAATGGGCATTTGGAACAGGTTTAGTCTTTACAGACATCTTGAAATGCTATTTCTCTGGCCCCATCTTTGAGTTAATTTGGCAAGTGGTTATTCATTGTGTAAATGCGGACTCCTTCAGATTATATTTTGTTACTCAAATGACAAACAGTTTAACTTGCTCTGAAAAAGTTAGTGTAGAGATACAGAAAGAAAAGGTCTGGGAAGGTCTGAGGAGTCTGTCAGGGGACAGGATAAGCATTGAGCATTTCACTGCCTTGCCTGTACCTGTGTAGAGAGAAATTGAGTTATCAGTTGGCAGCCTTCATGAGGAATAATTCCATTTATAATTTTTTGCCCATACTCTTGATTATATACTCTCTCCCCTCTACACACACATACACATTTTTAATGTTTGTACTTTCTGGTAAGAACTGTCAGGTAAAGGATTTTGAGCAATGAGAATACCATCATAGTTGATGAATGAGTACCCACTAAAGAAATGTTGTAGCTGCATTTTGCAGAATCACAGAATCACAGAATTTCTAGGTTGGAAGAGACCTCAAGATCATCGAGTCCAACCTCTGACCTAACGCTAACAGCCCCCACTAAACCATATCCCTAAGCTCTACATCTAAACGTCTTTTAAAGACTTCCAGGGATGGTGACTCCACCACCTCCCTGGGCAGCCTGTTCCAGTGCCTAACAACCCTTTCAGTAAAGAAGTTCTTCCTAACATCTAACCTAAAACTCGCCTGGCGCAACTTAAACCCATTCCCCCTCGTCCTGTCACCAGGCACGTGGGAGAACAGGCCAACCCCCACCTCTCTATAGCCTCCTTTAAGGTATCTGTAAAGAGCAATAAGGTCGCCCCTGAGCCTCCTTTTCTCCATGCTGAACAAGTCCAGCTCCCTCAGCCGCTCCTCGCAGGACTTGTTCTCCAGGCCCCTCACCAGCTTCGTCGCCCTTCTCTGGACCCGCTCAAGCACCTCGATGTCCTTCTTGTAGCGAGGGGCCCAAAACTGAACACAGTACTCGAGGTGCGGCCTCACCAGAGCCGAGTACAGGGGGACGATCACCTCCCTAGCCCTGCTGGTCACAGTGTTTCTGATACAAGCCAGGATGCCGTTGGCCTTCTTGGCCACCTGAGCACACTGCTGGCTCATATTCAGCCGACTGTCCACCATCACTCCCAGGTCCTTCTCTGCCTGGCAGCTCTCCAACCATTCCTCTCCCAGCCTGTAGCTCTGCTTGGGGTTATTGTACCCCAGGTGCAGGACCTGGCACTTGGCCTTGTTGAACTTCATGCAGTTGACCTCAGCCCATCGGTGCAGCCTATCCAGATCCTCCTGCAGAGCCTTCCTACCCTCGAGCAGATCGACACATGCGCATAGCTTGGTGTCATCTGATTTCACTGATACTTTTCCAATCTTAAATAAATAAATAAATAAATCAGTAAAACAGTCTTGAAGAAGGTTGTGTTGGGTTTACATGGTGAGGTTTTGGTAGTGGGGGGCTGCAGGGGTGGCCTCTGTGAGCAGAGCCCAGCAGCTGCCCCATGTCAGAGCAGAGCCAGCTCCAAAAGGGTTCCACCACTGGCCAGAGATGAGCCAGGGAGTGATGCTGGGTGGGCCTCTGGGAGAGCAGAGCTAAAGAAGGGAAAGAAATGCTGGGCAACAGCAGCTGGGAGAGAGGGGTGAGAGCCAGCCCTGCAGCCCCCATGGGCAGTGCAGCAGGAGGTGCTCCAGGCAGGCAGCAGCAGTTCCCTTGCAACCTGTGCAGGGAGAGGCCCCTGGTGGAGCAGGCTGTCCCCCTGCAGCCCATGGGCCCCACATGGAGCAGATCTCCATGCTGCAGCTCCCCCATGCGTGGAGGAGCCCCCGGTGGAGGAGCAGGGGCAGTGACCACGAACGAACGAGGGGCAGAGACAAAGTGTTGCAGACTGACTGCAGTTTCCATTCCCTGTTCCCCTGCACTGCTCAGGGGGAGAAACTAGAAGAGGGTGGATGGTGGGGGTGGGAAGGTGTTTTTAGTTTGCTTTTAGTTCTCACTGCTCTAATCTGCTAGTGATAGGCAATAAATTACATTAATCTCCCTATGTCTGTTTTGCCCATGGCAGTAATCGGTGAGTGATCTCACAGTCCTTATCTCAAGCCAGAAGAAGTTTTATTTTGCTTTCTCCTCCTCTTCTGTTCAGGAAGGGGAGTGAGAGAGCGAGTGTGTGTTGCCTAGCTGCCCATCAGTGTTAAAACTACGACAAATGTGTCATGACTGCTGTAAAGGGAACCACAAAAAATGAAAATTTTCTTGATTAAATTATTTAAATGATGAAATGATTTTACCATATTTCTGGAATGATAAAATTCATATCCTCATTCTATATATGATGTTACTTAACAAAAATAGTTTTGCTTTGAAAAAATCTAAAATGAGAGTCATGATCAGGAGCAGCAGTGCTATTAAAAAGTAAATAAAGTGGAACAAAGCAAAAATTGACTTCAGGTTTTATACATTTCCAGCACTCCATTTGCAGTGACAACCCTTCACATCTCATGTGTCTAACGCTTTAGGATTGTTTTCTTAAGTACTGAGTTTGACCTGTATTTGCTGTAAAACGAGTGTTCCTTCTAGCCCCGCACAACCAGAGATGACAAAATTCTTGTTCATGCAAAGTTAAAAACTCCTATTTCTCAAAACTTAAAAGAGAACTTAGGCCTTTGTATTACCTGACATTTATATATTGTTTTGGCTGAGCTTAGTGAACTTGCTAGAGTACCATTATTCATTACTTTAAAGGGAACAAGTTTAAATCGTGTACACAAAATTAAAGTCCAAAGGAAATTGTACCACTAGTGTGATATCTGAACACTGCCAATGGAACTGGCTCCACATTTCTGTCTCATTGCCTCAAAATCACCTCAGCACCAAAAATAACAGAACGGATCATGCTTTGTACCGACTGATGCACGTTTTCTTTGCATCATAATAATTGTATGTTGTCTTGTTCCTCAGAAACTCTTTCAATTCCAGGTAGAATAGACCCATTTGAAGATTGTGTTATCCTAAATGTAAAAAAGAGGTTATTAAATATCCAGTGTACTCTCTGAACTTCATAAAATAACACATCTGCTACTTTCAATAGTCTGTGTGTTCTGTGTATGTCAAGATCAAAATTTAGGCTTGGTATCAAAAAAAAATCATCAAAAGAAAAATTCTGATCTTTTTGGTAGTTTTGCTAACATTTAAAACCACAAGATTTTTAAAACTAAAACTTTTTTTTTTTTTTTCCAGTGTTCACCAACAAATGCTATTCTGTTTAGAAGACACCTTTTCTGTACCTCCTACAACTATGGCTTAGGAAGAGTATCACAGTGCACTTTACTCCTGTCTTAAGGCAGGGTATGACTGTCTGGTGATTGCAGATTTTCAGGGAATATGCTGTCTTGATTATCAGTTCCTAGACAATACAGTTTAGTTTTTATTCCTACGAAGTGGTAGATACAGAATGCAGTGCAAGTACCAGGAAAGCACAGATTTAGAGTATTATATATAGTGGCCCTGGGTCTTACAAAATAAAAGTGTGTGTGTAAAGGATAGTTTGCATGTCCTAAGACTGTTTTGGTCGGGACTTCTATGTGTATACTTATAATATTTTTCTCTCTCCTCTAAACTCTATTTCCTTTTTTTTTTCTTTTTTTTTTTTTCTTCTTCTTTTTCTTTTTTTTCTTTTTTCTTTCCAACTTATATTCATTAATCATATGATAATGGAATGGGTCGTGTATTTCTTGTCTCAGATTGGGTACAGGTTAAATGGTTTAAAACTCTCAATACCATTTAAGAAAGCAATTGTTTGTTGTTTTTTTTTTTGTTTTTTTTTTTTTTTTTCATTCCCCTTTGAATTTATTAAGAAATAAATAAATAAATCATTTTACACTTGCATACTAACATTTTGTAGATATTTTCTGACAGCTTTTTCATTTTGAGATAAGTTTTGATTATGTTGCTGAATTTTGTAGTCTGTATTATGAGAGACCAGTGAGTGACTCAGAACAGCCTAGCAGTTGTGGACAGGCAGCCTTCTTTATTTCCGAAATTGCTGCAGAAGCACTAACTCTTCCATGTTGGTTCATGAAGCAGCTAAATTAGAATAGGTCTCAAAAATTAGAAACAAAAAATGACAACTCCAAATTTGAAAGGAAAATAATTCACAAAATTCCATTTGAGAATCAAATTTTTAGTAACAGATCAGAGACAAGTGAACTTTTTCTTTTCAGATAACAGTTGCATTTTTCAAAAAGCACTCCATGAATCAAAAATATGCTTTGTTTGGCCCTCTTCACAAACAAATATTACTGTTGTAATGCAAACATAGGCTACTCCTGCCTTGTAACTTCAAACTGGTAAAAAAGGTGATTCCTGGTAAAACAACCCAAGCAAGAAACACGTGAATCTGTACTGACATGCAAGCTCGTTTTTTATATCCTTCACTCTGAAAACAATGCATTTCAACAGCGGATCATGAATAAGTTTCAGTGTTGGTATTAACTGAACTAACTAAAGCCCAGTTAACTAAATGAAATACAGCACCATTCATTGCAAAAAAGAGCATGTTACAGGATGCTTTTGATTGTAATCAGACATTAAATAATGCTATCAACTACCAGAGTGTATCAGAAGAGGCAACTGTTTAGGTATATTTTTTAAGTGAGCTAGACATTCCATTTTGTCTCCTAATTTAAACTGGATTTAATTCAAGTAAGAATGGATTGGAAACCCAACATCCTTTTTCGTTCAACATTCCAAAATTTTTAGGTTTCCTGGACTAGACCAAGAAGTTGAAACTTTTAAACATTGTGAAAAGTTTGAACTTGGCCCTTCTGAAAAAAAGTATATTTTAGCAACAGTGAATATTTTTGATGCAGCTCCAACTTCAATAATGTTTTAGTAATACACCTATAGAGCCTAAGCAATAAGCCTTATCCTCAACAAACTACACAGAAATCAGTATATTCTGTGAAGATAGATGAATTATGGCAAAATCTCATTACCTCTGCAGAAAGCAGCTGCACTGTAGAAACAGTAGTGCTACTATACACAGACACTACAAATTACAAATACTGTATCATGAGAAACATTCTCAATAACTGCATTTCAAGTAAGGTTAACTGGGTTTACTTGTTTTGTGGGTGTATATATTTAAAATTTATGTTAAAGGTGTCCTGATATGTACAGAAGGGTGATTAGCAGCAGAAAAGAGCTGAACAAGAACAAAGAAAATTATTCTTGTCTTTCTTGCCAAAAGCTAGATTGGGCAGAATTACAAGAAAGGGGAAGGCAAAGTCCTGGAGTGAGACTCCGACCTTGCTGGGTGTCAGCATAACTACTGTTCTGTCTCTGTTTAGGACGAAGAGACTGCAGTGTAATTGAGTTTCCTCTTAACAAGGTCTATTTTTAACTTTTATTTTATGAACTATAGTCATTCAAAATGCACAGGTATTGTGCTTCACTGATCATTCTAACAAATACTCCTTTTTCATAGTGCATATACTCACTGCTCTCCCTTTGACACAGCACCAGAGGGAACGTGGAGGCCTCAGTGTGTTGCCCAGGAGAGACTTTACCCAGGAGGGAGCTTGGGAATTCAACACAGAAGTGCTCCATGAGGCAGACCAGTGGGTGAACCTTCATTAATTAGCAAAATTAAACAGCAGTTGGCAAGCTGGGCTTCTCTTATCGTGGAAACATACTGTCAATATAGCACAAAGGTTGTCCAAAAAAGGAAAATATCATTAGAGGGAAAAAAAAAGGAGGAAAAAAAAAAAAGAAAGAAAAAGTAATTGAAAATTAGTAACATGGAGTAGGTTCAGAAAAACATGGGAGAGGAAGCAGAAACTTTGTATCTACAGTGATCCCTGTTGCCCTCTGGACTGGATTTGAAACTTAAAATGTCTGTTTTCAACCAACTACATGTTGTGTATAGCATTGATTTTGCTCTTCTATGATGGCTACTTGATAATTTTTATCACAATTGAGAGATGCAGGGAGGTGAGAAAAGGCACAGAACAAAGATTGGTACTTTCACAGTATCAAAGGTTTCATACTTTTATAATTACGGCACAAATGAAAAATGGTTTCAGTCCATTGAGTTGTCTTAAGAGTAGCTGTCAAAATTGCTCTGGAATACAAAAGCCTATCCTCATCCAAATCAGCTGCAAATCTTCTTTATTAGAGAAGTATTATAACTTCTCATAGCACACACAGACCTACCACATAAATGAAAACAAGAAATGCTCCTCAGACAAAGCACTATATTCCAAGCTTTCAACGACCGATTGCTTTTCACTTTTTTTTTTTTTTTTTTTTTTTTTTTTCCCCCAGTAAATCATAGAGGTTTTGCTGGCTTGTCTTACTGAGTATAAATTTAAATACAGAATAATACGAAGTCATACCTTGATTAAATTATGTCAGTTTGAATATTGGGTTCACTGTTGGTTAGTTTCTTAAAATACTTTCATAACCAAGTAATTTCTTAGATTGTTAGCATGATTGTACTCAAGCATGATGTGTAGTCATGGTTGTTAGCATGATTGTACTCATACTAGCACTTAAAAAATACTCAGTTTCTGATAGCCATGATACGACTATGCTCCCTAATACCAACTACTTTTGTTGTAATTAGAAGCAGTTTTATTCATGACTTCTGTTAATTCTGCATGTTGATCTTTAGTCATTGAGGGATAAATTGCAGTATTTCTGATTGATTATTTCCACACTATTAAGTGATTAAGATTAATTTCTTATTTAAGTTATGGGGGTTTACTATTTATGTTCACTGCTACATCTGTGTTTAGAGCTGCAAGATTTTCTAGTGCTGAAATACATACCAAACTGGAGAGTAAGGAGAAACAAGATGGATATAATTGGGTAAGAAGTGGAATTTGACTGACTACTTGTTGCCATTCAAGAAGGAAAAAAGTATTCAAGAAAGACAAGGTAAGGTTAATAATGGTACTAAAATGGTACTAAAATGGTACGCTTGTACTCGTGGGGGACTTCAACTTCCCTGACATATCCTGGAAGCACAACACAGCCCAGAGGAAGCAGTCTAGGAGGTTTCTGGAGAGAGTGGAAGATAGCTTCCTGACGCAGCTGATTAGTGAACCTACCAGGGGCGGTGCCCTGCTAGACCTTCTCTTCACAAACAGAGAAGGACTGGTGGAGGATGTGATTGTCGGGAACAGTCTTGGGCAGAGTGACCACGAAATCGTGGAGTTCACTCTTCTTGGCGGGGCCAGGAAGGGAACCAGTAAAACCACTGTATTGGACTTTCGGAGGGCTGACTTTGGGCTGCTCAGGACACTAGTTGGTGGAGTCCCATGGGAGGCGGTTCTGAAGGGCAGAGGGGTCCAGAAAGGCTGGGCGCTCTTTAAGAGGCAAATCCTAATGGCGCAGGAGCGGTCTATTCCCATGCGCCCAAAGATGAGCCAGCGGGGAAGAAGACCAGCCTGGCTCAACAGAGAATTGTGGCTTGAGCTTAGGAGAAAAAAGAGGGTTTATAATCTTTGGAAAATTGGGCAGGCCACTAAGGAGGACTATAAGGATGTAGTGAGGCTGTGCAGGGACAAGATTAGGAAGGCCAAAGCTCATCTGGAGCTCAATCTGGCTACTGCTGTTAAAGATAACAAAAAACGCTTTTATAAATACATCAACACAAAAAGGAGGACTAGGGAGAATCTCCATCCTTTACTGGATGCGGGGGGAAACTTAGTTACAAGAGATGAGGAAAAGGCGGAGGTGCTTAATGCCTTCTTTGCCTCAGTCTTTAGCGGCAAAACCGGTTGCTCTCTGGATACCCAGTACCCAGAACTGGTGGAAGGGGACGGGGAGCAGGATGTGGCCCTCACCATCCACGAAGAACTGGTTGGTGACCTGCTACGGCACTTGGATGTGCACAAATCGATGGGGCCGGATGGGATCCACCCAAGGGTACTGAGAGAACTGGCAGAGGAGCTGGCCAAGCCCCTATCCATCATTTATCAGCAGTCCTGGCTATCGGGGGAGGTCCCAGCTGACTGGCGACTAGCAAATGTGACGCCCATCTACAAGAAGGGCCGGAGGGCAGACCCGGGGAACTACAGGCCGGTCAGTTTGACCTCAGTACCAGGGAAGCTCATGGAGCAGATCCTCTTGGGAGTCATCATGCGGCACTTGAAGGGCAAGCAGGCGATCAGGCCCAGCCAGCATGGGTTTATGGAAGGCAGGTCCTGCTTGACGAACCTGATCTCCTTCTACGACAAAGTGACGCGCTGGGTGGATGAGGGAAAGGCTGTGGATGTGGTCTACCTTGACTTCAGCAAGGCTTTTGACACCGTCTCCCACAGCATTCTCCTCAAGAAACTGGCTGCTCTTGGCTTGGACTGGTGCACGCTTCGTTGGGTTAGAAACTGGCTGGATAGCCGGGCCCAAAGAGTTGTGGTAAATGGAGCCAAGTCCAGTTGGAGGCCAGTCACTAGTGGCGTCCCCCAGGGCTCGGTGCTGGGGCCGGTCCTCTTTAACATCTTCATCAATGATCTGGATGACGGCATTGAGTGCACCCTCAGTAAGTTTGCAGATGACACCAAGCTAGGTGCGTGTGTCGATCTGCTCGAGGGTAGGAAGGCTCTGCAGGAGGATCTGGATAGGCTGCACCGATGGGCTGAGGTCAACTGTATGAAGTTCAACAAGGCCAAGTGCCGGGTCCTGCACCTGGGGTGCAATAACCCCAAGCAGAGCTACAGGCTGGGAGAGGAATGGTTGGAGAGCTGCCAGGCAGAGAAGGACCTGGGAGTGATGGTGGACAGTCAGCTGAATATGAGCCAGCAGTGTGCTCAGGTGGCCAAGAAGGCCAACGGCATCCTGGCTTGTATCAGAAACACTGTGACCAGCAGGGCTAGGGAGGTGATCGTCCCCCTGTACTCGGCTCTGGTGAGGCCGCACCTCGAGTACTGTGTTCAGTTTTGGGCCCCTCGCTACAAGAAGGACATCGAGGTGCTTGAGCGGGTCCAAAGAAGGGCGACGAAGCTGGTGAGGGGCCTGGAGAGCAAGTCCTATGAGGAGCGGCTGAAGGAGCTGGGCTTGTTCAGCCTAGAGAAGAGGAGGCTCAGGGGTGACCTTATTGCTCTGTATAAGTACATTAAGGGAGGCTGTAGCGAGGTGGGGGTTGGCCTGTTCTCCCATGTGCCTGGTGACAGGACGAGGGGGAATGGGCTAAAGTTACGCCAGGGGAGTTTTAGGTTAGATGTTAGGAAGAATTTCTTTACTGAAAGGGTTGTTAGGCACTGGAACAGGCTGCCCAGGGAGGTGGTGGAGTCACCATCCCTGGAAGTCTTCAAAAGACGTTTAGATGTAGAGCTTAGGGATATGGTTTAGTGGGGACTGTTAGTGTTAGGTTAGAGGTTGGACTCGATGATCTTGAGGTCTCTTCCAACCTAGAAATTCTGTGATTCTGTGATTCTGTAAAAGTACTTCTGATTGCTGAAGAACAAGAAGGAATTGGAAGAAAGTCTGCACGTACAGAAGGAAAACTATTTCAGTTATTCCCTCCTTTTCCATCACCTGATAAAACTTGCTTATTTCTGCTGCAGACCTGTGTGCATATGTGTATACAAAATGGTTTATTGGTTGATTCATAGGTATATAGCTATGTGTGTGAGCACATAAGTAATTCTGAAATGTCTTGTTAAGAATTTATTTAACGTATTTTAAAATTAATATATTATCAAATCATTCTTTTATTATCTTTCCCACTTCAAAATGTATCTTTCTTTAACCACAATAAATAAAAAGGCAGAAACACAAATGTCTCTTCTATTCCTCTACAGAGCACGAGTAGCTATACTTTCTGTAAATAAATTCAACATTTCTTACACCCTTGTTTTACAGTCAAAAAACTTACTAATAGATATATATGATTCACAAGAAATTAACATTAAGAGCACAAATAATTGCTCATGTGTATGTTTAAATGTCTTCTCCTTTTCTCAAAGTGGATAAATTTTGGATAAATTTTGAATCTGGATAAATTTTAATTTATAGGCAGTATTTCTTCAAGCAATGTACTGTGTTTTCTAAAGTAACTGGAAGGTGATTTGGGCTCCTGGCTACTCACCTGTGCAGATCCCCTATTTTCATGTATGATACACATAATGCAGTAAATTGATTCTATCATTTCTGTATTGGCTGCTAATTTATTCTCCAAAAATATCCCCACAAACACAATGCACACTCTACCACATCCAGCTTCTGCTGCAGAATAGGATACAAGAATTCATTTGTATACATATTTAACTTCACCTGGATAAGTATATTTTCATTAATGAGAGGTTGGAAACCTGGACAAATGGGAGTAGAAAATTACATCCAGAATTTGAGGAGAAGAAGGATTTCCAGTGTTATTTCTGAACAGTGGTGACTTTGCAAGAGCCTCATCCAGAAGAGCTACCACAGCTGCTTTATCCAAATGTCTAGAATCTACTGTAATGGTGCTACAAGATTGGATCCTTTTTTATGTTATTGTCTTTGATTTCAAATGACAAAGAAAGCATGATGGATGTTGCAAACAATAAAGACATAATACCTATCTGTAACTTCAGTTCTGTTAAGGCAGCGTTTATAAATAGGTCTCTCAGTGCTTTCATCTATATTGTTTACCTTGATCGTATCACTTCAGTTTCCAGCCTACAGCTCTTCAGGGCAGCGCGTTTACCTCTAGCTTTTCCAACCCCAAACTTAGACAGTTGTTTCTGAAAACAAATGTCTTCACAAGGTAACCGGCGCCCCCTTGTGTTCTTATTGCAGAGAGGCGAATCCGTGATAACACCAGCACATAATTCACTGCTTAATGCACCTTCCATTACCACAATTCTGACGTGATAGCAGGGAGCTGAAGGCTCACACCTGTTCCTCCACTAGCTGGCTATTGCCCACATGGGAAAAAAAATGATTATCACAGCTATGCACACCTCATATTGTAATTTTCACAAACACCATCAGAAATCTTTGAGCTGAGCTCAGTTGAAATGAACTTTTGCCCCAGTATTTCTGTGGAACTACTGTTAACTTTCCAAGACGCAAAGAAATATCTCAAAAAGAGTTTTCATCCCATGTTAAACAGAGGGCAGGAAGTCTTCAATGGGTTTTTGAAATTTCTCATGTTTTTTTTTTTTTTTTTTTTGTTTTTGTTTTCATCAAGCATTTATGCCTTGAAGTTGCACAGGAAATAGTGCAATAGCAGTGGAACAGTGTAAGTGCATTCAAAGCAGAATAAATACTTGGTGTGGAAAGAGTACAGCATTACTACCTGAATAAAAGCATGAATGATGCTTTATGTTTTACCATGTGAACCGTTCCCTTATTAAAAAAATTAGGGAGATTGCCAGCCCCTAAACTGCCCATAAATTAAGATTTTTCTCTGTTCTTGCTACCTTATAGAGGAAAATAGAATTCCATATCTTTTGCAAAGAGTTGTCTGTAGAAACTACCCAACAACTTCAGTGTTTAATAGAGAACTGTATGTTTCTGCAGCTTTTCAAAAAACACAGAATTATGTAGCATATACTGTTCTTATTGCACTGCAGCAATTCTGCAGGAATCCTTCAGTAAGGTCACCATTTTGTGTTTAATTTTATGGGCTTCTCTATGAATGAAGTCCATCTGTGTATACTGTACATGAATGTAACCATAGTATATCAACTTTTTATTTATGCTTATCTATGTAGATTTTGTAAATTTTGCAAGTAGAATCTTGAATAACCTTTCCACAGAAGAAGGATATTAGCAAAACAAGATAATTTTGAATCCAATTTAAATTCACAAGGTGATATATATATGTGTGCATATATATATAAATAAAGTATCAAAGTTTGTAGTAGATGAGTGACACAGAAAACATTATGTACTGTATGAGAGCTAACAGTAGTGCTGAATGCACTGATAAAGAGCTACAAATATATTTGAAGAACAAATTACTTCTGACCTTACTCAAAATTTATGCCATCTAGTGTTTATCAGGAATACAGCAATGTATGTGTGGTAAGGGATGAGTAGCATGCAGCCTGCTCTTGAAATCCAGGTGGGCCACAGTGCACCCAGCTGAGGACGTAGGTGTGCCTTCACATCTTCTAGCCTCCACTGCTGCGTGATGGAGTGCCAGCTTTACTGCTAGTGTTTATAATATGTTGTTAGGACGAAAGAAGTCCTACTTTATTTTTGTGCAATCAGTGCTGCTACAACAAAAGTGTTAATAAACTTAGAATCACAGTCCTTACTTACAAAAATGGCTTGAATAACACAACGTCCAGACGGAATTGGTCCATTGTTCAGGTGAGTTTACGCGTAGATTTTTATTTTTTTTTTATAATAATAAAAAAAAAAAAGGGGGGGGGGGGGGGAGTCTCTGCTTGCTTGTTTGTAGAAAAATATCGCCCCCTGCTGGATTTGTAAGAATGACTCAATTTTTACCATTGTAAATGGGACATGAAGTTACAATAAAACCACAGTTTGTACGGAATCCTTATGGTAATTTCACCCTCCTGGACAGCTAAATTCTACCAGAACCACTCTCCCACCCCGCCTCCTTAAGGGAAAGGGGTAGGGAAGAAAGTGTGATGAGAAAGGAAAAGGCTCACAGGTTAAGATAAGGAGAATTTAATTAAAGGGAAAAGAAAGAGAAAGAGAGAGAGAGAGAGAGAGAGACAGAGAGAAAAGGCTGTGCAGAAACGAAGAGATAGAAGAAGCAATTATTCTCTATTTCCCATGAATGAGTGATGTTTAGCCATGTCCTGGGAAGCAAGGCCTCAGTATGTGTAACAATTATTTGGGAGGACAACTTGTCCTTGTCCTTGTCCTTGTCCTTGTCCTTGTCCTTGTCCTTGTCCTTGTCCTTGTCCTTCTCCTTCTCCTTCTCCTTCTCCTTCTCCCTCTCCTTCTCCTTTCTTTCCTTTTTCTCTTCTCCTTTTTCTTCCCCTTTTCCTTCTCTTTCTCCTTCCTTTTCTCTCTCTCCTTTCCCTTCTTTTCCATCCCTTTTCCCACATTTTATTGCTGAGTGTGACACCACATGGTATGGAATATTCCTTCGGTCATTTTAGCTCAGCTGCCCTAGTGATGCCTTCTCCCCACCTCTTGCCACCTCCAGCCTGCTGGCTTTGTCCAGCTGGGGAGAATCCTGATGCTGTGCCAGCACTGCTCAGCAATAGACACAACACTGGTGTGATACCAGTGCTGTTCTAGCTACAAGTGCAGAGCACAGCACTGTATGGGCTGCTGTTGGGAAAGTAAACTCCATCCCAGCCAGATGCAGCATAACCTCCACCCTTTACACCGTGCTATTTGTGTCATATTCAGATTCCACATACTCTAGTACATTTGTATGATCTGATCATTGTTCCATCCAACACACAGATACGTACATTCACATCACCACTATTCCCTGTCCTTAACAGATATATTTTCCCCATCCTATAAGCCTCTCCCCAAAAGTCCATAAGAAGCGGCAAGGACTTTGGCCTCATTCTGCCAAGGTGGTCACTCAGAACAGGAGAAACAGGATGGATGCCAGCATCAGCTTAGATTGAGTCATTGTTGACCTTTCCTTGTTCCTTGCAAAGATGACCTGTCATTGGTTCTGCAGTGTCTTCCTGCAACACATAATTCAGATTACAGACTATATTCTTCCCAAGATTAAATGTCCTTGAGGCACGTACCTGATATCTCCACCCTTTCACATCACCTAAAAAGTGCACCCAGGTCCTTGGGCAAAGACAATCTCACGAATAGCTCTGCCTTTGTGACTCCTGATGTTCCCTTTCAGAAATCCTGCTGAATCCTGCGGTGTTCTGTGGGCAGCTCTGATTAGCCAAACTACTGCCATGTTCCCTCTGTACCGTAGTGAAAAGCTGGAAAATGACAATTTTAGGGCTATCTCTGGAGCTTGTGTACTTCAGCCTCCTACACATGATGAATGAGGTTTTAAGTTTTAGTCTGGAGAAGAGGAGGCTCAGGGGAGACCTTATTGTTCTCTGCAACTACTTGACAGGAAAGTGTGGGGAGCTGGGCGTCAGCCTCTTCTCACAGGTAACTAGTGATAGGACTAGAGGGAATGGCCTCGAGTTGTTCCAGGGGAGGTTCAGGTTGGAAATTAGGAGACTTTTCTTCTCAGAAAGAGCAGTCAGTCATTGGAACAGGTTACCCGGAAAGGTGGTGGAGTCACCGTCCCTGGGGGTGTTCAAGGAAAGGTTGGGTGTGTTGCTTAGGGACGTGATATAGTGGGTGACATTGGTAGTAGAGTGATGGTTGGACTGGATGATCTTGCAGGTCTCTTCCAACCTTAATAATTCTGTGATTCTGTGTAAAACAACATTTTTGTTCTCACAGTTCTCCCCTTCCTTTCTTTTATAATTTGTTGATTTTTGCAAAACTCTCTCTAAGGTGTAATTTGGTAGATATCTTCCTCTTCTTCCCTTCCTTCGCTTTCTATCTCCTCTAATATCATCTTATTTGAGTAAGGTGGTGGCTCCATGGTCGTTTGTTTCAGTAGTGCTCTTTCAATTAACTGCTGGACCAGTTATCTCACACAGGAGATAATGTAACAACCAATGGGTGTCAAAACTCCTGCTACTATGATCAAGGATGTAAATATGGACATTACCATCACTTTCCATTTACCAAACCAAGGTTCCAACCATCCTGTGATGGAAGTGTCCCTGAGCTTTCTGAAAATTCATCAGCAAGGATGGTAAGCCTTGCAATGCTCTAGCTACTGTGTCATCTGGGACAGTGTTGTTGGGGATAGACGTGCAACAACGGTTGCCCAGTGTTACACACACATCTGCCTTCTGTGTGAGCATCATATCTAATCCTATTCTGGTTTCCCAAGCCATTCCACTGGTGGCATCTAGTTGTTCAGCAATTCCTCTTATTGCATCCCTTGTGTAACTTATGAATCTCTTGATTTCAATAAATGTAATTGATCCAACCCATTTTTTGTTGATTATTACCCACCAGAACAGTGATGACTCAGACCTGCAGCAATTTGATTTCCAGCTTTGTGTTCATTGGGAACTCCTCTAGGAGTTCTATGAATCTATGTATACTCCTTCATCAAATGGCATTCCTAAACTTCTTCTACTTCTTCTGGATACATGTGATGGTGCTCTTTCAAATGCCAGACTGAAAGGTATAGCTAACTGAACAAGTGCACTGATGCCTACCCAGTTAGATAGTAGGGTGGACCATAAGATCTTCCCTCCACAGAGTACCACCAGAAATCTGCCCTGGGGATCTCAAGTCTTGAGTAGTTTCCTATCAAGTCCTTGGTAAATTTCAGGGTCCCAGTGCACAACACAAATTCTCACAGATGGCGGGTAGCATTCACGCCGTGCAGTGAGAAGCAAGCTATATGGTTACCTACGGCTGTGGAGAATACAGGGGGAATCCTGGTATCTCTGACATGCAACGAGGGGAATAACAGAGAGACTTACAGGCCTCGTTTCCCCAGGCAGTCTTTTCTTGGTACAATGCAATCATACATTGCATCCCCTGGGAATCCTTGCTCCACCCCAATTGGAAGGGCACTATCTGCGCAATCAGTCACCCTGAGGCACAAGCACAGCAATTGCTGTGGTTGAGACTCTGGACTGTATATCTGACCAGGCATTCACATCCCCATAACCCATTTCAATTTCAAATGTTTGCCTCAGATCTTTTATTTCCTTAACTGTGACAACTGCTAGATTTTGAAGAGGACCTCCTGCTTCCTTCTCAAGCCTATCCCTGTTTTTAGTGACATTGGAAGACGGTTCCCACATAGCTATCCTAAATCTGTCTGCTGGACCTTTCCCTGTCACATTTGCTCTGAAACCAAAAGTATGGTTAATATGGTCATCAGCCTTATTAATTGTTATAATTATGAGATTACATTATAGAAGCTGACAGTTGGACTGAACAGTTCCTTTAAATATGCTAATTTGGCTCTTTAACCACTTTAAGGTATCACTTGGACTGGGTGTATACGTTCACACTTTACAAGTGGTTGTCCACCATACGTTACTCCATCCTGGGCAAGGGGGTCCTTTAAACAAACCATTAGTCTTAGATTCAGGACAGAGAGATTTGTTAATTTGATAAACATTTGATAATGTTTACCATTACCATTGTGTGAGAAAAAAAATCTCAATAATTTTCTTCAGACAGGATCTTCTGTGAAACTATTTTATTCGTGATTGCAATGGCAGGTGTCCCACAAGCAGGAGTGCACAGTAAAAGTTTATCATAACACTATACTCCCTATTACCTGACACCTGATTTCTCCCTTGTTTCCTCATTGGCTGAGTACTACAGGTTCACAACCTACTCAACACACTTTTATACCATATATGTACAGTTTAATCAGATTAATTTGATCAACCATTGATTCCTCTTTTTCCTTTTTTTTTTTTTTTTTTTTTTTTTTCCCTTCTTCTCTCATGACTGGAGGGCCTGTGATTTTTGTTCTTACTGATTTTGTACTGCTCATCCTGTTTTTCCTTATCTATTTCCATCCCCCACCCCTCTGCTTCTTTTTCTCCCTCTTCCAGGGAGTGTTTCCTGAAATCACTCTAATTCTCTGTAATTCAATCCATTTTACTCATTAATTCATTATGAATTCTTCTAAGGAGAAGTTAAAGGTTTACAATAAATAGTTTTGACAGTTTTAACCTTAAAAGTCTTTGTTAACACAGTGTCTCAGGTATCGGGGTTAACTGATGCTTTTACCCAGGTGTGAGTCCTCCCTTTCTCAGCTGTTCTTCCTGCCATCTCAGTACTCAGGAGCACTTGGAACAGTCCATCCCACTCAGGTTGCAGCTTTCATTCTCTCCATGTTCCAATCTGCTTGGATTAGATGGATCAGGGCTTCCAAGGGTGGAGTTTGAGCTAACAGTCTGTAGGTCCTGAGAGATGATAAAGAGGACAACAGCCCAAGTATATAGCTCTTAAGAAAAGCATCTTTTGTCTCAAATTGAGGTAATTCATTCCCTTTGTCCAGGTACAGCAATCCAAATAATATTTCATGTGGTGAAATTCCCACATCTTTTCTTGGTGCAGTTTGAATTCAGAGAGGTGCCAAAGGTAAGCACTTTGTTTGGGGAAGCTGAGTTTCCAGAGTTTAGTCAATTGCTTCTTTACTGTCTGATCTGCTCCATCCTTCCAGAAGAGGAAGAATGCCAAGGAGTGTGAAATTTCCACTTAATTCCTAGAGTCCACGTTAGCCCTTGCAATATTTCTGATATAAAGTGATTTCCTTGATCAAAGGCAGTATTCTCAATAATTCCATACCTGGGAATTATTTGTTCTAGAATTACTTTAGTTACTATGTTCGCAGTAGCAGATACTGAAGGGAAAGCTTCCAATAACCCTGACAAATGATCAACCAAGACTAATAAGTATTTAAATCTGCCTACTCTTACGAGTTCTGTAAAATCTACCTACACCTTTTGGAAGCATTGAATTCCTGGTTCTCACCCCCATTTGGGCTGACTGTGAATAATTTTCCTATTTAGCTTTTGACATACTACACAGCTCCTGCATACTTGTTCAGCCAGAGTACATATAATCCTACACATACATATTTCCATAGCACAGCATCACGCATTGCTTGAATTTCCCAATGACCTTACTGATGCAAAACAGTTAATATTTGCCTCGCTATCACTTTATTCAGCATTTCTCTCACCAGGGAGTAACTGTTTTCCATTGGACTTCGTGACTCTTAATTCCTTAAAAACTTCTTTCTCTTCATACTTTTTCATTCTTTTTAGCTTTCGGTAGGGGTAGCTCAACAATTCCAGAATCCTCTCTGGATTTATTCTATGTTCTCACTCAAACACTAGATGCCCTAAATACTTGACTTTTCATTCCACGTATTGCAATTTATTTTCCAATACTTTCAAGCCCTGTTTTCCCATAAAGTTGAATAGTTTGTTAGTAGCTTCTTTCACAGCTGTTTTCTTCTGTTCTGACAATAAAAAATCATCCACATATTGTAAGAGTAACACCTCCTCAGGAGGCTGGAATTACTCCAAAATTTGTTCTAGAACTTGCCCAAATAAATTCAGTGGCCCTGTAAATCCATGAGATAAAATTGTCCATCTGTATTGTTGCTTCTGCCCCATTTCAGGGTCTTTCCTCTCAAAGGCAACCCATTAATAACACCGTTATTCCAGTCTAACAAGTCACTATTTGAATGCCCACTTTCATTATCAAATCCTTTCCCAACAATATAGTCCCTGCCTCGGGTACATACAATAATTGCCCAGTGAGCATTCTGTCCCTAGACTCAGCTTGGTGTCACCCAAGAGTAGTACTGTTATCCCAGCCCCCTCTACACCCCATTATATTTAGGGTTTCATTAGTTAATTCAAGCCCTGGTACTCTACAGGCTAGCTGCCCCAGTGTATTGGGTTTATGTGGCAAGATTCTGGTAGTAGAGGGGCTACAGTGGTAGCCACTGTGAGAATAAGGGCCAGTGTCAGCCGCTTCCAAAGGGGTCCACTGCTGCCCAGAGGCAAACCATGAGCAATGCAGTTTGTTCCTCTGTGAGAGCACATCCAAAAAAAGGGAAAAAAACTAGAAAAAACTGCTGCACAACAGCAGCTGGGAGAGCAAAGAGTGGGAAACCTCCCTGCAGACACCAATGTCAGTACAGAGGTGCACCAGGCGATGCTTCAGGAGTCATTAATGCCTTCATATCTTCATCTTCCTGCTTGTCTGATGGGCCAGCCACTTCAGAGTAGCCTGCCTTGCGCTCTTCTCCCCTTTCTTAGTAGGAGTTCCTCTGCTTTCTAAATGACCTGACTTTCTCATCCATTGTTTCATCTTGCATATAGGAGCAACAGATGCTGTCACTGTTGGATGCCTGGCCTGGCAGTGGGGCCTTTCACTGGGACTGGAATGGCTTTAGACCATGGCTGTCAAAGGGTTGTAGTGGTATTGATTGCGGTTTTGGAGGCATAGGCCAAGACCTGGCATCTTGGCCAGTTTTTGTTACTTTGGCATTTTTTGTTACTTTGCTTCTTTAGACTAGCTTCCAAAAGCTACAGCTTATGAGTGTATCCTTTGCTTACTCAGTTGAGACAAACATATACCAGTTTCATTTCTTCATACTGTTTTTTGACCTATGAAATCAAACTTTATTATGCTAAATAATAGAGCATAAGGGACATAATACATTTTGTGAATAAGAGTGGACTTTTGGACTCTGTCCCTGAAATTGCTCCTGGAACTGGGCCAACCCTTTGGGAGCCAGAGGACCTGTCTGCCTGCATGGAGGCTAGCAGGTGCTGCAATGGGCTAGTCTCAGCACCGTCATGTTGTGGATGTCACCAGCTCAGGCCAGGCTATTTTGGGGCACATGGTGTGAGCAGGCAGGTTGTTGTCGGTAATGGTGAGTCCAGAGTCTGCTTCAGGGGCTCAGGTTACACAGCAACAAAGAGGAAAAACTGTTAAAAGAGACGATAAGCCAGGAATCCACGTGGCCCTGGCAATTGAAAAACCAACGTACCAAAAAACAACAAGAAGAAGAAACCACAATGATTTTCTCTGAGAAGTGTAAGGTCTTTGTAGAAACATAGGAAGAAGGAACAAAGGAAGGGAGAAAACAAGGAAACAATGTAAGAAGGAAACAGGGAAGGAAAGAGACAAGGAAACAAGGAAGGAAAGAAAGAGAGAAAGAGAGAGAGAGAGAGAGAAAGAAAGAGAGAGAGAGAGAGAGAAAGAAACAAAGAAAGAGAGAGAGAGAGAAAGAAACAAAGAAAGAGAGAGAAAGAGACAGAGTGGAAACCTCTCTTGCTGTGCAGTGCTGGTGCTCTTTTCCCAGTGCTGAGAGCAGCCGAGGCTGAACCGACTCAGAGAAACAATTTCAGCTGCTGCTGCCAAGATTGCCTTGCATTTGCAGGAAAAAGTCCTCACTTGCACTGCCAAACTTCTGCAACACCACTTCTGGGAGAAGGAAGTGCAGCTCCTTTTGCCAAGGACCAGAAGCGCCACTGGCTTTGAAGAGCACAGCTGCCGAAGGCACTGCCTCGAGCTCCCAGCACTGTCCTCCTTGCCACCGGCCACAAAGGAGCAACGCCGCTTGGAACCAAGGAATCCTTTGAGAGATAAGCATTCTTATGCTGCAGCAAGCCGTGGACATGCTCCCCAGACGGGGCATTTGGCAGCCTTGCCTTTGCCTTACAAGAGACATTCCTCAAGCTCCTCTTGAAACTCACATGACATAAACCACCCTGACCGCCGGGAAACCACTGTGGACGACTTGGCTCAGCCGGAAGGTTGGGCGGCTTCCTGAGACACCTCTTGCCGCAGACTATCAGCGGCCCCTGTCACCGCTCCCAGGCTTCCAAGAACCTCCCACCAGTCCTACCCTCCAGCAGGCAGAACGCCCCCGCCTCCTGCCAAGTACGCCTTCTCTTGTGACTGGCAGCCCAAACCGGCCTCTGTGTCTAGCTTCTGCAGTGGCCATGGGAACAAGAAATCCCTCCCCGTGCAACACACTGGGGGCCGACATTTTATGGCGAGGGGGGAGCGCTCTTCTCACCGTGCCTCTCTGATTGGCTGCGTGCTGTTCGAGCCACGTGCCCTGCGCTCGCCCGCTGATTGGTGGCCCGCTGCCTTTCAGCCAGGATCCGCTATATGTGAATATAGCTATCTACGATGCATGCAGTCTATGCTTGTATGGAAACGTGTATGTGTATCCAGAAATAAATACAAATGTCTGTATATATAGAGAGTGGTTTTCTACACAGGCAAACTATTTTGTATAGTTGTATAAATTTATTTGATTACCTGTAATCTTATATGCATGTTTGCATTTCTGAAAACACACAAAATAAATACCTGTGTATCTCCAAACAATCAGTGCAGAGGATATAAATATCTCGTGCTAAGACCTAGTGATAGGTCTTAATAATTTATTATTCACATAATAAATTTTGTGAATAAGAGTGTACTTTTGGACTCTGTCCCTGAAATTGCTCCTGGAACTGGGCCAACCCTTTGGGAGCCAGAGGACCTGTCTGCCTGCATGGAGGCTAGCAGGTGCTGCAATGGGCTAGTCTCAGCACCGTCATGTTGTGGATGTCACCAGCTCAGGCCAGGCTATTTTGGGGCACATGGTGTGAGCAGGCAGGTTGTTGTCGGTAATGGTGAGTCCAGAGTCTGCTTCAGGGGCTCAGGTTACACAGCAACAAAGAGGAAAAACTGTTAAAAGAGACGATAAGCCAGGAATCCACGTGGCCCTGGCAATTGAAAAACCAACGTACCAAAAAACAACAACGAGAAGAAACCACAATGATTTTCTCTGAGAAGTGTAAGGTCTTTGCAGAAACATAGGAAGAAGGAACAAAGGAAGGGAGAAAACAAGGAAACAATGTAAGAAGGAAACAAGGATGGAAAGAAGGAAACAATGAATGAAAGAAAGAAGGAAACAAGGAAGGAAGAAAAGAAAGAGAGAGAGAAAGAAAGAGAGAAAGAAAGAGAGAAAGAGAGAGAGAAAGAAAGAAAGAGAGAGAGAGAGAGAAAGAGAGAAAAAGAAAGAGAGAAAGAGAGAGAGAGAGAGAGAGAGAGAGAGAGAGAGAGAAAGAAAGAAAGAAAGAAAGAAAGAAAGAAAGAAAGAAAGAAAGAAAGAAAGAAAGAAAGAAAGAAAGAAAGAAAGAAAGAAAGAAAGAAAGAAAGGAGGAAGGAAGGAAGGAAGGAAGGAAGGAAGGAAGGAAGGAAGGAAGGAAGGAAGGAAGGAAGGAAGGAAGGAAGGAAGGAAGGAAGGAAGGAAGGAAGGAAGGAAGGAAGGAAGGAAGAGAGTGGAAACCTCTCTCTCTTTTGGGTGGAAACCGGAGGCTATGATGAGGTCTCCCCTCAGCCTCCTCTGTTCTAGGCTGAACAAACCAAGTGACTTCAACAGGTCCTCATACATCTTGCCCTTTGCACCCTTCTTCATCTGCATAGCCATCCTTCGGACATTCTCTAATAGGTTTGAGTCCTTCTTAGATTGTGGTGCCCAAACCCATACGTGATACTCAAGCGGAGTCTGCACAATCACTGATTAGAGTGGCACAATGCCTTCCTGCAACATTCTGATTGTGAATTCTGATGGTGAATCTGGGTGGCAACATTGCCGGTTGTCTGCTTGCACAACCATAAAATCCCACAACAGGGATTTATTTCGAAAATTTATAAGGGATAACTGTTATTGAATAAAGGAAAAAATATTTAAATACAGGTAAGCTTGCAATTTATATATACCCCTTCAATAATTATGAAATAATAGTTAAGGACAATAAAAATCACAAACTAATAAGGATTCTTCTGGTGTGGATTAAAGACCCCTTCCCTCCCTTCTCCCCCCTCCCCCCCCATTCTCCCTCTTCCAGGGAGTGTTCTCTGGAAACACACTAATTCTGTATAATTCAATCCCTTTTACTCATTTATTCATTATGAATTCTTCAAAAGAGAAGTTAAAGGTTTCCAACAGGTAGTTTCAACAGTTTTAAACTTAAAAGACTTTGCATAGGCCAAGACCTTGCATCTTGCAGTGATTTGTGTCTCTTTGGAATTGCCCAGATTATGACACACCTTTTCAAACATTATAGCAGTTTTTAGGATTCTGCACTTGTTCAGGGGTGAAGTGCCAAAGCATTGGAGGTGCCCTCTGCTGGAGGTGCCTGCCCATACCCTCCCACACTCCCTGCCACTCCTAACTATCCTGCCTCAGGAGAGGTCTGTGGATGGCATTCCTAAGTAGTAATTTAACCTCAAACAAATCCTGAAACACATTCAGGAGACATAACAATAGGAACATGCTGGTTTGAACATCCCAAAGATATTCTAATTTAGAAGAGCTATCATACCTGGCGTGGAAGAGAAGGGGGAGGTGAAGGAGAAAGGGAGAGTGAAGAAGTGGGGAAAAGTATTTCCACTTATCCCTCCCTGAGGAGAAAAGTTAAAAAGTGGAATTATTAATAGTTTCTGATATATACTTTCTTTAA
Organism: Anas platyrhynchos; assembly: GCF_047663525.1. Taxonomy (NCBI): domain Eukaryota; kingdom Metazoa; phylum Chordata; class Aves; order Anseriformes; family Anatidae; genus Anas; species Anas platyrhynchos. The sequence goes on along the minus strand of NC_092621.1, from coordinate 69,452,363 downwards.
GTATGAAGGTGACATCAATACTGAGTACAAATGCCAAATTAGTCTCATGACCAGTAATTTTATTGTATCATAAGCCAGTCTTACACTGTACAGCAAAATAATAACCTTAAACCAGCCCCTAGAAAGGATAAACAGTACAACAGGGAACACATACAGTAATGTGCTATATAACACAATTTTGAAGACAGGCACATCAGACCTGAGATCAAAGAATTGAACACTGTGATTAGCAACTGTTAAACTGATCTAAGGCTTATAATAATATTAATGTGATGTGGTCAGACCTGTGGTTATCTCAACACTATGAGCCTCACATTGAATCACAGAATCAAAGAACGGCTTGGGTTGGAAGGAACTTCAAAGATCATCTAGTTCCAACCCCACTGCCATAAACAAGGGTGCCACCCACTAGATAGGTTGCTCAGGGCCTCATCTAACCTGGTCTTGAACACCTCCAGGGATGGGGCATCCAAAAGCGCACTGGGTAACCAGTTCCAGTGCCTCACCACCCTCTGAGTGCAGAATTTCCTATTAGAATTAGAATTTAAATTCTAATCTAAATCTCCCCTGTTAGTTTGAAACCATCTCCCCTCATCCTGTCACTATCTCATTGAGAAGAGAGTTGCTCTCCATCTTTTCTGAGTACTGAAATGTTGCAATGAGGACACCCCAGAGCCTTCTCTTCTACAGCCTGAACAGCCCCAGCTCTCTCAGCCTTCCTTCGTAGGAGAGGTGGTCAAGCCCCTTGATCATCATTGTCGCCCTCCTCTAGACCCGCTCTAACAGGTCTACATCCTTCTTGTAGAATCTGGGGGCTCCAGACCTGGATGCAGTACTCCAAGTGGGACCTCACAAGGGCAGACGGAGGGGGACAATCACCTCCGTCCACCTGCTTGTCATTCCTCTTTTGGTGCAGCCTAGGATACAGCTGGCCTTCTGGGCTGCAAACATGCACTGCTGGCTCATGTCAAGCTTTTTGTCCACCAGAACTCCTAAGTTCTTCTCTGCAGGGCTGCTCTCAATGAATTACTCTCCCATTCTGTACTCATGTCTGGGATTGCCCTGACTCAGGTGCAGCACCTTGCAGTTGGACTTTTTGAACCTCATTAGGTTCAAGTGGGCTTAATTCTCAAGCTTGTCCCGGTCCCTCTGGATGGCATCCCTCCCTTCTGTTGTATCAACCACACCACTCAGTTTGGTGTCATCTGCAAACTTGCTGAGGGTGCACTCAATCTCACTGTCTCTGTCATTGATAAAGATATTCAACAGTACCTGTCTCAGGCCAGTCCCCTGAGGTACACCACTCATCACCAGCCTCCACAGAGACATAGAGCCCTTGACCACTGCTCTCTGGGGGAAACCTTCAATCTAACTCCTTATCCACTGAATGGTCCACGCATGAAAACCATCTCTCTCCAATTTGGAGACCAGGATGTCATGTGGGACCATGTCAAAGGCCTTGCAGAAGTCCAGGTAGATGACATCGATTGGTTTTCCTTTGTCAACTGATGCAGTCAATCCATCATAGAAAGCCACCAGATTGGTCAGGCATGATTTACCCTTGGGAAGCCATGTTGGTTGTCTCGGATCACCTCTTTGTCTTGCATGTGCCTCAACATTGCATCCAAGAGGATCTTTTCCGTGATCTTGCCAGGCACAGAGGTGAGGCTTACTTGTCTGTGGTTCCCCGGGTCCTCCTTTCTACCCTTTTTAAAAAGGGGAGTGATGTTGCCCTTTTTCCAGTCACCAAGGACTTTGCATGACTGCCAGGACTTTTCAAATCTGATGGAGAGATAATTCCTTCAGGACCCTTGGATGTATGTCATCAAGCCCCATAGACTTGTGTATGTTTAGTTTCATCAGGTGGTCTCGAACCTGCACTTCACTTACAGAGAGTGGGACTTTGCTCCCCCAGTCTCCATCTACAGGTTCAGGGAAATGAAAGACTTGGGAAGCCTGACTATCAGTGAAGACTGAGGCAAATAAGTTGTTGAGTACCTTAGCCTTTTCCATGTCTGTCATTACCAGTTCACCCTTCTCATCCCATCAGAGGGGGTACATGCTCCTTGGACTTTTTTTTTTTTTTTTTTTTTTCCTGAGCAACGTGCCTTTACTGTTATTACCCATCCCTTACTGTTGTTCTTTGCATCCATTGCCAAGCTCAGTGTTGTCCATGCCTTGGCTTTCCTTATCCCATCCCTGCACATCTGGACTGCCTCTCTCTACTGTTCCCAGGCCACGTGTTCCTGCTTCCACTGCCTGTGCATTTCCTTCTTGTGCCTCAGTTTGACCAGCAGGTCCTTGCTCAGCCATCCCGCTTTTCTGCCCTCCCTGCCCGCTTTTTTACGCAGGGAGATGGAGATGTTCTTGCACTCTAAGGAAAACATCCTTAAAGAGTTTCCAGCTCTGCTCTGCTCCTTTGTCCCTAAGGATGGTGTTCTAGGGGATCTCAGCTACTAGGTCTTTAAATAGCTTGAAGTTCACTCTTTGGAAATTCAGGGTCCTGCCTTTGCTCTTTAGCAAGCCTGATTTCAGCAAAGCTTTTGACAGAGTTTCCCATAGGATCCTACTTGACAAAATGTCGAGCATTCAGCTAAAGAAAAACATCATATGATGGGTGAGCAATTGGCTGACAGGCAGAGCTCAAAGGTTGTGGTAAATGGGGCCACATCAAGCTGGTGCACAGTCACCAGTGGGGTCCCCCAAGGCTCCGTTTTATGGCTAGTCCTTTTCAATGTTTTTACAAATGATTTGGATGTAGGACTAGAAGGTGTTTTGAGTAAATTTGCCAATGATGCTAAACTTCGAGGAGTTGTGGATTCAGATGAGGGTGGAAAGGCAGAGAGATCTGGACAGATTGGAGAGCTGAATGACCACCAACTGCATGAAGTTTAACAAGAGCAAGTGCTGGGTCCTGCACCTGGGATGGGGCAATCCTGGCTATACATATAGACTGGGCGACGAGACACTGGAGAGCAGCCACGCAGAGAGGAATCTGGGGTTTTGGTTGATAGAAAGTTGAATATGAGCCAGGAGTATGCCCTGGCAGCCAGGAGGGCCAACCATATCCTGGGGTGCATCAAGCATGGCATTGCTAGCCAGTCGAGGGAAGTGATCGCCGTGCTCTACTCTGTGCTATTTTATGAAATTATCTTCCTTGAGGGGTACCTTTCCTTCACGCCTGATAAGAGTCACCTCCAGAGGCTGAGGACTTGTGCCTTCTTCCCAACTGATTTGTCAATGACCCTTTACCTAGAAAGGGATCCCAACTGCTTGGCTTCTGTGTTGGGTCTGTCTGAGCTGGAGTCACCTTTTCCCTGCAGCAGCCCACACAGTGCTATGCTCTGCACTTGTAGCTGGAACAGCACTGATATCACTCAAGTGTTGTGTCTATTGCTGCATAGTGCTGGCACAACATCAGGACTCCTTCCAAGCCCCCAAGAGCACACGCCAGGCCCAAGCACAATGCAGCAAACTGGAATTCTCTGGCATTGCCAGGGTCAGGGCATACGTCTTTCAAACATTCTATCATTTTTTTTAGGATTTTGCACTCGTTCAGGGGTGAAGTTCAAAATCCATCAGAGGAGACAGCACTGACAGGTACCTGCTCATATCCTCCCACACACCTTGCCATCCACCACCACACTGTCTCGGGGCAGATTCCTGGGTGATAATCTTAACTAATTGCTTACCCTTAGGGAAAAACAGAAACACATTCTGCAGACCTAGCAACAGGAGTATGTTGGTTACCCAAGGATGTCCAAAATACTAAAGAGCTGTTGTCATTAACCAAGAAGAAAAGGAGGAACAGGTACTGTTCCTTACACCCTCCACCAATTGACTTTCAAAGGAGAAGAAATGAGAGAGTGTAGTTGTTAATATTCTCCAAGAGATGGTTCCTGAGCTACAGAGATGATAGCAATGCAGGGCCTGAATACCAGATTAGGCTCAAGGCTACTGTTTTACAGCACAGCAAACTGAAACAAACAAAGAAACAGCCTTTAACAAACTCTCAGATCTTATATATAGCAAAAGAGAGAACATGGCATGGATCACATAAAAGAGGATCACATAGAACAGTATTAAGGGTAAGTCAGTCAACATCTTGACCTGTAATTGTTGAACAAATACAATAACTGTAAGCTCCCTTTAAAGTGCTCTTGTCAAATATGTTGTTATCTCAACCCTTCAAGCCCCACAATAGGCACCAAAAAGAACCGTGGCGGCTTCACACTGATGGGCAGGTGAACCCCACCACAGTTGCTCTCTCACCCCCTCTCCTCAAAGCAAGAGGGGAGAAGACAGTATGATGGGGAATAAAAAAGCTCATGGGCTGAGATAGAGATAATTTTATTAAAGGGACAAGACAGAGAGAAAACAAACAAAGGCTGTGTGGAAGCAAAGAGAGTGACAAAATAATTACTCTCTATTTCTTATCAACAAGCGATGTTCAGTCATGTCCCAGAAAGCTGGGCTTCAACACACATAGCAGTTGTTTGGGAGGGCAGATGTCTTCATAACAGGAGCTCCCCCTTGTCCTTCCCCTTTCCCACCTTTTATTGATGACTGTAACTTTTATTGATGACTGTATTGATTCCATATGGTATGGAATATCCCTTTAGTAAGTTTAGGTCAGCTGTCATTGGCCACGTCTCCTCCCCACCTCTCACCCAACCCCAGCCTACAGTGTTCAGTGTTGTTGGTTTTTTTTTTGGGGGGGGGGTGTTGGAGAGAGTCTAGATGCTGTGCCTGCACTGCTCAGCAATAGATGAAACACTGGTGTGATACCAATGCTGTTCTAGCTACAAGCACAGCACTGTATGGGCTGCTGCAAAGATAGTTAACTTCAACCCAGACAGATATAGCACAAACCTCCACCCCTTATTCCATGCCATTTGTGTCATTCCTAGGTTTCACATGCTTTACTACATCTGTATCTTCTGATCCTCCTCTGCTCTACTCTTGTGAGACCCCCCCTGGAGTGCTGTGCTCAGTCCTGGGGCTCCCACCACAAGACAGACATGGACCAGTTAAAATGAATCCAGAGGAAGGCTACAAATATGATCAAAGGGTTGGAACATCTCTCCTGTGAAGACAGACTGACAGAGTTGGGGTTGTTAAGCCTGGAGAAGAAAAGGCTCCAGGGAGACCTTATAGTGTCCTAAAGGGGGCCTAAAGAAAAGCTGGGGAGGGACTCTTTGTCAGGGAGTGGAGTGATACAAGAGGTAAGGCCTTTAAACTAAAAAAGGGTAGATTTAGATTAATATAAGAAAGAAATTCTTTACTATGAGGGTGTTGAGACACTGGAACTGGTTGCCCAGAGAAGATGTGGATGCCCCATCCCTGGAAGTGTGCAAGACCAGGCTGGATGAGGCTTTGAACAACCTGGTCTAGTGGAAGGTGTCCCTTCCCCTCGCAGGGGGATTGGAATTAGATTATCTTTAAGGTTCTTTCAAACCAAACCATTCTGCGATTCTCTGATTCTATGATCATTGTTCCATCCAACACACAGATATGTACATTCTCATCACCGCTATTCCCTGTCCTTAACAGATATGTTTTCCCCATCCTATAAGCCTCTCCCAAAAAATCCATAAGAAGCAGCAAGGACTTTGGCCTCATTCTGCCAAGGTGGTCACTCAGAACAGGAGAAGCAGGACTTCTGGATGCCAGCACTGCCTTAGCTTGAGTCAATGCTGCACTTTCCTGGTTCCTTGCAAAGATGACCTGTCATTGGTTCTGCAGTGTCTTCCTGCAACACATACATGTAATTCAGATTACAGACTATATTCTTCCCAAGATTAAATGTCCCTGAGGCACATACCTGATATCTCCACCCTTTCACATCACCTAAAAAGTGCACCCAGGTCCTTGGGCAAAGACAATCTCACGAGTGGGTTTGCCCATTCCTAAGGCACGTGCAACCCACACTACCTTCCCCAACTACTTCCCTGTGGGAATAGAAATGTTGTTTTTGCAGAGTTACATTGTTTAGAAGGAGGGAATGCAGTACTGAGATATGCTTACAGTGATAAGAAAGCTTAGCAGGCGACCTTGTAAAATGCAGACAACTAGACTCCTTAGGACAATTAGGTGAAAATCACGGTGTCAAGTCAAGTCAGATAAGTGAAGAAACATTACCACTTCAAGCAGTAAAAATGTCAAAAGAAATTTGAAATTTAACAGGCCAGCAACTGAAGGCCATGCATTGTTTGTGAAGTATCAGATAGATTGTGAACCTGGATTACTCACTCAGTGGGGAAACAGGGGAGGGTCTTGTCATCAAAAAGTATATAAACTGTGTTTTGGAACTTGTAGATACGCTCTCTCCTGCTTGTGGGGCGCCCGCCATTGCAATCGCAAATAAATTACTACTTACTGAGATCCTCACCTGAGCCTAAGTTATTGTCTACGGAGTGTTTCTCACATTCCCTACCTGCACTACAGGATCTTTAGCTTCTCCCACACTGTGTAGGGGCTGTGTTTCAGCAGGACCAGGATGGTTAATAGTTATTCTGGTGTTAACTAGCCAAATGTCTTCTGCTAAATTCACTTTCTATTGTTTCCATGCCCCAGCACCCAATGCCTGTAGCATAGTCTTTAACAGTCCATTGTATCTCTCAACCTTTCCTTGTGGGTGACACAGGATGTGATAGAGTCAGTCAATGCTGTGCCTGTTGGCCCAGGAGGGTACAAGGTTTTTTTGAAAGTGACTCCCATTGTCTGAATTGGTTCTCTCTGGCATACCATGATGTCATAGAAAAAAAGTAGTATGACCAGCAGGGCTAGGGCATTAATTGTCTCTCTGTACTCAGCACTGGTGAGACCACACCTTGAGTACTTCATCGAAGGTCCCTTCTCACTTTCGTCACACACCTCATGTGGTCTAATTGCTCATTAAGGCCTTGTGTTACATTTGGTACATGGATACAGCAAGTATCGTTGGCCAAGTTCAAGTATCCACACACTGCAATTTCATGCAACAATAACAAATCTAACATCAGTTAGTGTGAAAATTGATTCCAGAGCCCATGCAACTGCAGTCCCTGTCTTGGGCTGTTGCCAAGGGTCTTTTGATTCCCTTTTGGTTTGTTCCCATGGAGCTGGTGAAAGATGTTGGTCTCTCCAGAGAGGGTAAGCTGTTAACAGTCGCTGTGTGTGTTGGCATTACTGACCTCCCACAGGTAAGTCTGTCATCCCTGTCCCATCAGTTTTAACCCTCACAGTGTGTCCGACAGAGGGTATACTGAGTTCTGAACAAATTATATCAGACCAAATATAATTGTTAATCAAATGAGACCAAGTGTCGCTAATTGAGGTGGCTTAGTTATGACAAATACAGCCTATTCAAAAGGCTTGAGCTACTAGTCTCAATTTCTGAATTTCAGCCTCTTGACTACTGCAATTATAACTTTTAGTACAATTACAGTTACAGTGTTTTGGGCTATCTGAATGAGAAATATTTTCTTGTTGGATATCAACCTGTATTGGATTGTCTAGTAATCCAGTTGTCCCATTCCAATTAATACACCAGTCTGCATGTAAAAGCAGTCACCATGCTGTGGTACACCCCACACCCTAGGAATATACATTCCCCGTGGTATATTGGTGCACTCTTCCCCATAAGGATGATAAATCATCTCAGTTGTTTCACCACAAACCTTAAACTTTAATGGTGGCTTAGTGATACTGCAATTACCTATGGTTCCATTTTTCTTCAGACTCCCGCATATGGACCGTCCTCAGTGTGCTATGTCAGATTGGTACAATTTTGCATTTGTCTCACAAATTCCCAAGTTTGGGTCAGTCCCATGACTGAAATTCCCCAAGTTACTGGTGAACTGGCAAACTGGGGAAGGGGTAAGCATGCTGAGGTTTGAATACAATTATGCATGTGCCCGAAAGCTTGAATTAGTTGCAATATGAGATTTGGAGTCTCTGGTTTTCCAAGTAAGGCTTCTATTAATATGATTACAATATCATGGCTGTCTCCATGTTAAAATTTTGGGTTCCAAATTATCACGACTATCAAAAACATAGTAACTCCAACCATAAATATTTACAGCCCTTGAGTGCTCTCCAGTTCACTGTAGGACAGCTCATTGCCCATGTAATTGGGCAGTTATGCCAAGTTACGCCAAATTTCTTGGCATAACTAGTCCTGTAAAGTACAAAAAAGTAGATGCTCGGTCCTGTAAAGTACAAAAAAGTAGATGCTCGGTCATATACAAGACTGACGCATGTTAAGTTAAAAGGTGGATACTATCCATCTAGTACTGATTCAATGGAGTTTTCTGGAGCAATCTTTCACTCTACAAGCATAAAGGTTCTTTGGTGTTGTTATAACCATTGCCGCTCTCCCAGTATAAGGCATTTTAACCAGTATGGGCTGTCCTGCAAAAGGCAGTAGGGTGTTCCCCTGGTTTTATGTCTGCTTTCGGTACCACAGTTGTGGCAAAAGCACAAAAAGCTTTCATCTTTGGACAATTGTCTCTGCACCACCTACTGTTTAATTGATAGATAACATTCACAGATAGATAACGGTCTTTTTTTTTTTTTTTTTTTTTTTTCCTGAGCAACGTACCTTTACTGTTATTACCCATCCCTTACTGTTGTTCTTTGCATCCATTGCCAAGCTCAGTGTTGTCCATGCCTTGGCTTTCCTTATCCCATCCCTGCACATCTGGACTGCATCTCTACTGTTCCCAGGCCATGTGTTCCTGTTTCCACTGCCTGTGCATTTCCTTCTTGTGCCTCAGTTTGACCAGCAGGTCCTTGCTCAGCCATCCCGCTTTTCTGCCCTCCCTGCCCGCTTTTTTACGCAGGGAGATGGAGATGTTCTTGCACTCTAAGGAAAACATCCTTAAAGAGTTTCCAGCTCTGCTGTGTGGCGCAGCGTATTTTTCCCTGTCTTAAATATGCTCTCACAGAGGTGCAAAACAACATCGCTTATTGGCTCAGCTCTGGAAAACTGTGGGGCCCTTACCAAACATGGGGCAGCTTCTAGATCCTTCTCACAGAAACCAACCCTATGGCCCCCTGCTACCAAAACCTTGCCACGTAAACCCACTACATACACTGCATACACAGAAGACAAAAGTTTTTGACACGACAGTCAGAACAATGATGTAGAAGAATGCCAGTCCCAGTTGGAGAGGTTGCCTAATGCAAAGCAACCTACCCCTGCATTGCTACATCTTCTGTCAAGAAAGAAGGAAGGGTTATTGTTATGGGGGACTCCTGAAAGGGACAGAGAGCCCAATATGCCAACCAGATCCAACCCATAAGGAAGTCTGTTGCCTCCCTGGAGTTCGGGTGAGAGACATAGCTAAGAAAGTCACACGCCTCGTATGGCTCACCGACTACTACCTGCTGCTGTTTTTTCAGGCTGGTAGTGATGAAGTAGCAAGGAGAAGTCTGAGAGTAATCAAAAGGAACTTTAGGGCTTTGGGACGACTAGTTAAAGGTTCAGGGGCACAGGTTTTGTTTACCTCTGTCCTTCCAATAGGGGGGATTGATATGACAAGCAGACTCATCATATTAATATGTGGCTTCAGGACTGGTGCAACTGGCAGAACTTTGGGTTTGTTGACCATGGGAAGGTTTATGTGACACCGGGCCTGCTGGCACCAGATGGGATGTGCCTCTCTCAGAGTGGGAAAAGGATTTTTGCTCAGGAGCTAGAAGGGCTGATAAATAGGGCTTTAAACTAGAGTCAAAGGGGGAAAGGGATAAAACCAGGCCTGCAAGTGATAAGCTAAGAGATGGTGCCGTAGAGTCAGAGAGACTATGTACTACTGAGGTCCTTTGGTCTGCTCCACAAGGTGCTGCATGCAGTGAGGCACATTTGAAGGGCTTCTATGCGTGCAGCAAGAGGAATAAAATGGATGAGTTAGAAGTCTTGGCCCAGACACAAAGCTATGACGTCATCAGCATAAGTGAAACCTGGTTGCTGCTGTGTCGCAATAGATGGTTACAGGCTCTTCAGGAGGGACTGGCAGGGTAGGCAAGGTGGGGGGGTGGCAGTGTACATGAAGCAGGGGCTGGACTGTGAGGAACTTCAAGTTGGCAATGGCAAAGTTGAGAACCTCTGGGTAAGGATTAAGGGAAGAACAAATAAAGGGGATGTCATTGTGGGAGTCTATTACAGACCACCTGGCCAGGATGACAATGCCGATGAACTATTCTTTGCAGAACTAACAGGTGCCTTGAGATCAACTCCCCTTTTCCTTATGGGGGACTTCAGCTTGCCAGATGTCAACTGGGATTACCACACAGCCAACACAAATAAGTCCAGGAGAATCCTAAAGCACCTAGATGATAACTTCTTGGTGCAGGTGCTAAGGGAGCCAACTAGGAAAGGTGTCCTCCTAGATCTGTTGCTGGCAAACAGAGAGGGTCTTGTGGGGGACATGGCAATTGGCAGCTGTCTCAGTCATAGTGACCATGAAGTGGTTGAATTTTTTTTTATTTTATTTTTTTGTGACAGAAGGAAAACTGCCACCAAAACTTCACCCCTGGATACGGGGAAAGCAGACTTCAGGCTGCTCAGGGAACTAGTTAGCAAGGTCCCCTCGGAAACTGCTTTTGAAGGCATTGGCATCAATGGCAGTTGTTCTGAAACTCCCAGACATCAAACACAAACAGCTTTCTTATTGACGCCTCACGAGTAATTAAAACATTCTTCCCCAGCCATTCACAGTCACATCTATAGCAGTGTTAAGTTAATCTCAAAGAAGACAGGAAAAAAAAGGCTGTAACTGTTAGAAATAGAAGTCCGGAATAACAAAAGCAAACAGGTTCATAAATTTAAGGAGTATTTTCTGAAGACTTGATAAATTGACTAGAATGAGGGGGAGACTGGGACACACTGCATCTGTGGTTCAAGAATTAAATTGCCAGTGCAGAGCCCAGAGGCAGACAGGATTCAAACAGAATTGTTCTTTATGGACACGAATTGTTAAAACATTCCTCACACATCAGTGCTGGTCAGTCTTTAAGCACTACCTCCTCATAGTGCAGGATCAGGCAATTCCAAAATACCAGAAGTCAAGCAGGTGGGGCAGAAGGCTGGCCTGGCTGAACAGGGATCTTCTTCTGGAGGTTAGGCAGAAAAAGAAAATGTACAGATGCTGGAAGCAGGGTCAGGCAACATGGGAGGAATACAGGGACACTGTTCACGTTTGTAGGGAGAAAATTTGTGTGCCCAAAGCTCAATTAGAGCTGAAGCTGGCCATGTCTGATGAAGCTGGAGACAGCAAAAAGGTGTTTGTTTTAGGTATGTGAACAGAAAAAGGAGGACCAAAGAAAACAAAGGCCTGCTACTTGATGGGGAAGGTCACCTAACAGACAAGGACACAGGCAAAGCAGAGACATTTAATGCCTTCTTTTCCTCCAGCTTCAATGCTGATGATGGGTTTCGGGACCCCGGGTGCCCTGAGCTGGAGAACCATGATGGTGGCAATGATAAACTCCCAGCCAACCCTGGACGTTTGTGGGGTTTGCTGCTCCACCTGTATCCATAGAAGTCCATGGGTCTGGATGGGATTCATCCCAGGGTGCTTAGAGAGCTGGCTGACATCATCAGTTATTTATCAATGGTCTTGGGAATCTGGAGAGGTCCCAGTAGATTGGAAGCTGGCAAATGTTGTACCAATTTTCAAGAAGGGCAAGAAAGAAGACCCTGGCAATTACAGGCCTGTCAGTCTCACATCAGTGCCTGGTAAAACGATGGAGAGAATTACCCTTGAAGTTATTGAAGCACACCTGGGTGACAATGCAGTCATTGGTCCCAGCCAACATGGGTTCATGAGGGGTAGGTCCTGCCTAACAAATTTGACTTTTTTTTTATGACAAGATCACCCATCTAGTCAATGAAGGGAAACCAGCTGATGTGATCTTTTGGGATTTCAGCAATAGGAGAGGTGATCCAGCCCTCTGATCTTCTTAGTGGCCCTCCTTTGGACCTGTTCCAAGAGCTTCACATCCTTCTTGTGCTGGGAGCCCCAGGCCTACATGCAGTATTCCAGGTGGGGTCTCACAAGAGCAGAGAAGAGGGGGACAATCACCTCCTTCTCCCTGCTGGGCACCCCTTTTTTTAAAGTCCAGAAGTCCAGATGGCCTTCTGGACTGCAAACACACACTGCTGGCTCATGCCCAGCCTCTTGTCCATCATGACTGCCAGGTCCTTCTCGCAGGGCTGCCCTTAAGTTCTTCTTCTCCCAGTCTATATAAATACCGAGGATTGCCCCAGCCCAAGTGCAAGACCTTGCACTTGGCCTTGTTGAACCTCATTAGGTTCTCATGGGCCACTTCTCCAGCCTGTCCAGGCGCCTCTGGATAGCATCTTTTCCCTCTATAGTTATCGACTGCACCACTCAGCTTGGTGTCATCTGCAAACTTGCTGAGGTTGCACTCAATTCCATCATCTGTGTCATTGATAAAGATGTTGAAAAGAGCCTGACCCATGACTGACCCCTGAGAGACACTGCTTGTGCCCGGCCTCCACCCAGACATAGAGTCGTTGACCACAACCCTTTGGCTACGACCAGCCAACCAATTCTTTATCCACCTAACAGTCCATCCTTCAAATTGACACTTCTCCAGTTTAACCAGAAGTCGTGTCGGTTGTCATCTTCTCAGTGACATCTTCTCGGATGTCCCGAGAAGAGTTTGACTCTGTCCTCCTGACACTCACCCTTTACATGTTTATAAACATTAATAAGCTGGCAGAGCCATGACAATGCTCAAGCAGTTCCCTGTCCTTCTTGAACTGAGGGGCCCAGAACGGGACAGAATATTCTAGATGTGGTCTCACCAGGGCAGAGTAAAGGGGAAGGAGAACCTTTCTCGACATACTAACTGCACCCCTTCTGATACACCCCAGGATACCACTGGCCTTCTTGGCCACAAGGTCACAATGCTGGCTCATGGTCATCTAGCTGTCCATCAGGACACCCAGGTCCCTCCCCGCTTCATTGCTCTCCAGCAGGGCAGTCCCCAACTTATACTGGTGTCTGGGGTTGTTCTGGCCAGATGCAGGACTCCACACTTGCCCTCGCTGTCTTTCATTAAATTTCTCCCCACCAAGTTCTCCAACCTGTTGAGGTCCCTCTGGATGGCAGCACAACCTTCTGATTTAGAGTTTAGAGTCATCAGCAAACCTGCTGAGGGTGGGCACTATTCCCTTATCCAAGACATTGATGAATATATTGAATAACACTGGTCCCAGTGCTGACCCTTGAAGGACTCCACTAGATACGGTACTCCAACTTGACTCCATTCCATTAACCACAATTCTCTGGCTTCTCCCCTTCAGCCAGTTCACAATACACCTCATTACCTGATTGTCCAGACCACACTTCCTCAGTTTAGCTGTGAGGATGCTATGGTAGACAGTGTCAAAGGTTTTACGGAAATCAAGATACACCACATCTGCTGCCTTTCCATCATCTATCCACTCAGTTATATCCTCATAAAAGGCTATCAGGTTGGTCAAGCATGACTTCCCCCTGGTGAAGCCATGTTGACTGCCCCTCATGCACAGACACACACACAGAATTGAAGAGGTTGAAAGAGACCTCTAAAGATCATTGGGTGCAACTCCCTTGCCAAAGCAGGTTTCTTAGACCAGGCTGCCCAGGTAGGCATCCAGACGGGCCTTGAATATCTCCAGAGAAGGAGACTCCACAACCTCCCTGGGCAGCCTATTCCAGTGCTCCATCACCATCACTGTGAAGAAGTTCTTTCACATGTTGGTGCAGAACTTCCTGTGCTCTATCCTGTGGCCATGACCTTCTTATCCTTGATATGCCTAGAGACAACACCAAGGATAAATTGTTCCATCACCTTACAAGGGATGGAGGTGAGGCTGACCAGTCTATAGTTACCCGGGCCCTCCTTCCTGCCTTTTTTGAAGACCAGAGTGACATTTGGTTTCCTCTAGTCCTCAGACACCTCTTCCAATGCCAATGGCTTACCAAAGATGATGGACAGTGGACTAGCAATGACTTAAACGAGCTCCCTCAACACCCGTGGGCGTATCCCATCAGGACCCATGGATTTATGGATGTCCAGCTTGCTTAACCAGTCCTTAACCCAGCCCTGAGGCAAACTCCTCCTTTCTCTGGAAGCCTCAGGGGTATGGGGCTCCTCAGCAGAGCCTCCAGCATTACAGACAGAGACAAAGAAGGCATTCTGTGACTTCACCTTCTCTTTATCTTCTGTCACCAGGGCACCCACCTTGTTCATTAGTAGGCCTACATTGCCTCTAGAATTAGTTTTATCTGCAGTGTATGTGAAGAAGCCCTTTCTGTTGTCCTTGACCCCTCTTGCAAGGTTTAATTCTAAAGAAGGTTTAGCTTTCCTGGTTGTCTCCCTGTATCCTCTGAGAACAGTCTTATATTCCTCCCAAGTGTCCAGCCCCTCCTTCCATGATCTGTAGACTCTTCCACCTTAGCTGTGCCCAGCAATACCCTGTTTAACCATGCAGATCTTCTGTCTCTCTTTCCCAACTTCCTACTTGTTGAGATACTCTGTTCTTGAGCTCAGAAGAAGCAGTCCTTGAACACTAACCAGCTATCTTGGGCTCCTTTTCCTTCAAGTACCTTGTGCCATGGGATTTCCCTAAGCAATTGCTTGAAAAGGCCAAAGTCAGCCCTAGTGAAGGCAAGGGTTGCAATTCTGCTCAGTAGTCTGTTCCTGCCACATGAGATCCCAATCTCCACCATCTCATTGTGAAATGTGTTAATCTGATTTGTGTCAATATGGAACAGTGCTAGGGCCGCATGGTAAGATGAATGTGACCTTCTGTCTTACATACCCTTGTATAACCACAAGTCTACGAAAAACAGATTGGTTAATGTATATAGTTCTTGTATCTTGGAAAGGAATGTTTTAGCAATTTGTGTTAAGCTTCTCCCATGTGCCCGGTGACAGGACGAGCGGGTACGGGCTAAAGTTGCACCAGGGGTGTTTTAGGTTGGATATTAGGAAGAACTTATTTACTGAGAGGGTTGTGAGGTATTGGAATGGGCTGCCTAGGGAAGTGGTGGAGTCACCATCCCTGGAGGTCTTTAAAAGACATTTAGATGTTGAACTTGGTGATGTGGTTTAGTGGAGGACTTGTTAGTGTTAGGTCAGAGGTTGGACTCAATGATCTTGAGCTCTCTTCCAACCTAGACAATTCTGTGATTCTGTGAACACTGTCCCACTGATGCAAATCCAGTGACAATCCCGTCTCTCTTTGGATCTAGTTTAAGGCTTTCCAAGTGAGCCCTGCTAATTCCTGTCCCAGAACCTTTTTGCCCTTGTGAGATAAGCCTTTCCCATGTATTACTGTCAGGCCTGGTGTCTTATAAAACCAGCCATTTTCAAAGAACACGAAGCCCTGCCTTTAGCAACAGCCACATAGCCAATCATTTACGGACTGAATCTTTCTATTCCATCCCACATCATCACCCCAGAACAGAAGGAGGGAGAGAAAATGACTTGTGCCCCAGACTCTTTCACCAACCATCCTAAGGCCTTGAAGTCTTTCTTTCCCCTCAGACTACAGGATGCAGCTTCCTCCCCACCTACCTGGAAGATCAGTAGTGGGTAGTAGTCTGTCGAGTACACCAGAAGAGAAGAACAATAATGTCCAAGAACATATCAACCTTTCATGTAGAGACTTGGTGTTGGCAGTACCACAACAGTTGCTGTGTAGTATATCCACCACTGACCTCAGAGCGTGGTTACAATTGTTAAGCCAAAAGAATTAATTCAGGAGGGACAAGTCTGCTGACAGGAAATATATTGTGATTAGGCCTTTGTTTTCAGCCCTGTAGCAGGATCTAATTGATTTAACAGATACCCCAACAAAAAAAACTTGAATCTCCAGGGAGACCAATAAGCCACTCTGCCTGGTGAGTGTTAGTTGTACAATGGACCTTCGATAAACATTATGTACCAAAAAATATTTTTTTGTATATTTGCATATTGACACAGGGACACAGATGTCAGTAATTACTAATGAAAAGCAGAGGACCTTAATATAAAGTCACCATAAAGTAAAATTTACAGGGCTTGAGGGAGTCATAAAGGAATGCCCTACAACAAAAAATCACTTTGTGTCTTCCAGGTGAATAGAAATTGATCCACGTTGAATTATTGGTCGGTGCTGTTCCTACCAATATTTTAGGGTTCAATTTGTTGTATGGCAGAACGTGGAAACTCCCTGAAGGGTCAGTCCAGAGTTTTGCAGGACAAGGTGATGAAGAAATAGAATGGTTTAACGAGGATGAGCCTAATTCTATAAATTTATTAGAGATATCTATACCTCTATCCCCATCAAAAATTATTAATGTAATTCGGTACCCTCTGCTAGCAGCTGTGCATTTGGGCATTGATAGGAAAAAGGAATTACTATTACACACATTCCCTTTCCAGCTCTCATGTCTGGCCAGTGGAAAAGCTGAATGGACAGTGGCAGATTATGATTGATTATAGGCAACTGAATGTCAATACTGCACTTTTAACTGCCTCTGTGGCAAATACTGTGGAATTTGTAACCTAAACTGAGTGAGTATCACACGCATGGATGGCAACTTTAGATGTTAAAGACATGTTTTTCATGATTCTGCTCCAGGAAAATGGTAAGGTTCAATTCTCTTTTACTTGAAAAGAGATAGAGTATACTTCTAATAGGCTGCATAAAGGATATGAACATTCCCCTACTATTGCTCACAGTGTTTTGGCAAAGGTTTCAACAGAAATCTCAAGCCTGCCAATCGTGGTAACATATCAGTACAACAATGACATATTGATAGATGGAAAAAATGCAAAGTGAGTCAGATATGCTATGGAAGCTGTACAACAAGAAAAAATGATAGCTTTGGAATTAGACATTCCTCTGTCAAAATGTCAGGGGCCCACACGACAGGTTAAGTTCATGGGAGCCTAGTGGATTAAAGGAGCTGCTTCTATTTCTCCAGATATCCTGGAAAAAATAGAGTATGCGCAGAGTCCCGCTAGCACAAAGGAGTTATGGCAAGTTCTGGGAGCTTTACATTATTGGTATGAACATACTCATGATTTTTATGTCATCGCCTGTCCCTTAAACAATCTGCTTAGAAAAGGGAAATCATGGGGCTGGACTAAACAGTGACAGGATGCCTTAGATTTATTAATAAAAGAACTGAGGTTATTCCAACAGCTAGGTCCCTGACATCCAACTGACCTTATAGAATGACCATATAGAATGGGGATTCACTAAATACATTGTAATCTCTGGCAAAAGGGATGAGAAGGACCAGAGAGACCACTACAGTTTAGCTCCTACTCTTTCAATCACACTGAAATGGGATATTCGGATCTTGAAAAAGGTTTGCTCTCTCTAGTGCTAGTGGTGAAGCGGGTGGAACAGATAAGAAGAGACAGAGTGTAATTGCTCAGGGTCTTTTCCATCTCCTAGATATAGTTGGTGGTGTCAGTTGTTCTTCCACTATCCACCAATGTTATAATCCCATTGTAGAAGGCCACCAGATTTGTCAGGCACTGCCTACTCTTAGCAAAGCCGTATTGGCTGTCACCAATCTTGTCCTTATTTTCCATGTTCCTTAGCAGAGTTTCCAGGTGGATCCATTCCATGATGTTGCCAGGCACAAAGGTGAGACTGACTGGCCAGTAGTTCCCTGGGCCAGTCAGTGTCTGTATACAAGTATATGTTACCACCTGCAGGTATTGCCCAGAAATCCACAGTCCATAATTGGTATGCCTATCTGGAAGGTATCAATAAAATTATGCCTATTACTGAAGGCAATGTAAAGTTGACTAAATTGCAGTGAGATACAGACAATACTTTACTATTGCAAACCCTGTCAAACTAGCCATCTCCGATACAGGAGGCATCTCCTCTGAAAGAGGCATCCTGGTTAGAGTTAATTTTCCTTCTAGTATCTGGTATGTTTTGGATTTAGGTTGAGAAGACTGTTGGTAACACACTGACATTTTAATTGTTGCAGAGCAGTGCTTACACAAAGCCGAGGACTTTTCAGCTTCTCGCTCTGTCCTGCTAGTGGGCAGGCTGGGGATGCAGCAGGAGCTGGGAGGGGACAGACCCAGGATAGCTGACCCAAATTGGCCAAAGGGATATTCCATACCATCTGATGTCATGCTAAAAAATATATAGGGGTGGCTAGCTGGGGTGAGGGGACTGGCTGCTCGGGGATAGGCTGAACATTGGTCATCAGGTGGTGAGCAATTGTATTGTGCATCACTTGTTTATACATATTATTATTATTATTATTATTATTATTATTATTATTATTATTATTATTATTATTATTATTATTATTATTATTATTATTATATTTTCTGTCCTAATAAACTGTCTTTATCTCAACCCACAGGCTTTAGTTTTCTTGTTTCTCTCCCCCATCACAGAGAGGGAGGGGGGAGGGTGAGCGAACAGCTGTGTGGTGTTCAGCTGCTGGCCAGGTTAAACCACAACAAAAGGCAATGACCTCAAGGGGGTATAGTTCACTGATGCATCATCTTACAGTCAAAATGAGTGGAATTATAAGATCATGGCTTTGGAAGTAGCCACAGGACAAAGATTAGATGAAAGAGATAAAGAGAGTGCTCAAGTGGATGAAGCTGAGCACTCTTAGTAGCTGCATAACATGGTGACAGTCATATCTTTACCAATTTGTATGCTGTTTATAAGGAGCCACAGAGTGTATCTTTATGCTGGGCATTCAACATCTGGTAGGTAAGTAGGGTCCCTGTTTGGCAAACTGACACAGAATCACAGAATGGCTGACACCTGTAAACAACTGCTAGAAATAGGAGAATGAAGGGTGCTGAATATTCTTTGGGTAAAAAGATATGATCAGTCAGACACTATCACTTTTCTGTTTAATCAGCAAATTGACAACTCACACGATTACAAAAAAAAATTTAAAAAAATGATGTTGTGAATAATGACCTTGAATTGGAATGCTTACTTGAGTGGTTACACTTAAATGAGGCCACACTGGATGAGTCAGCTTATATTGAGAAGACATAGCTTATAGATGGCCTGTATCTGCAACATTGTATGAACAACTGGAAACTGCTTGTTCACAATGTAGATTGCAATTTAACAACGACCATCCAAGTAAAGCACCTGCCCTACATGTCTGAGACAATAAAACGCTGTGGCATACCTGGCAGATTGATTAAATAGGCCCACTATGACCCCCTGAAAAAAAAAAAAAAATCATGTTGGTAGGGGTGGAAGTAATTTCAAGAATTACCATGGCAACAGTCATTAAAGCTGCCACTGGGGAAAATACAGTCTCTAGTCTGAAAGAATGGTTTAGTATGCTTCCCCTCCCAGAGGAGATTCAGAGTGATAATGGATCGCACTTTACAGTCATGGTGATATATGTCACATGATATCACATGGTGATATCACACTTTACAGTCATGGGCAACAGAGGAAGGGATCCAGTGGGTATTCCAGTGGGTGTTCCCCTAGAACACCATCCTTAGGGACAAAAGAGCAGAGCAGAGCTGGAAACTCTTTAAGGATGTTTTCCTTAGAGTGCAAGAACATCTCCATCTCCCTGCGTAAA
The DNA here is from genome assembly GCF_047663525.1 of Anas platyrhynchos. Lineage (NCBI taxonomy): Eukaryota > Metazoa > Chordata > Aves > Anseriformes > Anatidae > Anas > Anas platyrhynchos. Next base: position 69,432,765 of record NC_092621.1, on the reverse strand, counting down.
AAAGCGGGCAGGGAGGGCAGAAAAGCGGGATGGCTGAGCAAGGACCTGCTGGTCAAACTGAGGCACAAGAAGGAAATGCACAGGCAGTGGAAACAGGAACACATGGCCTGGGAACAGTAGAGATGCAGTCCAGATGTGCAGGGATGGGATAAGGAAAGCCAAGGCATGGACAACACTGAGCTTGGCAATGGATGCAAAGAACAACAGTAAGGGATGGGTAATAACAGTAAAGGTACGTTGCTCAGGAAAAAAAAAAAAAAAAAAAAAAAAAAGACCGTTATCTATCTGTGAATGTTATCTATCAATTAAACAGTAGGTGGTGCAGAGACAATTGTCCAAAGATGAAAGCTTTTTGTGCTTTTGCCACAACTGTGGTACCGAAAGCAGACATAAAACCAGGGGAACACCCTACTGCCTTTTGCAGGACAGCCCATACTGGTTAAAATGCCTTATACTGGGAGAGCGGCAATGGTTATAACAACACCAAAGAACCTTTATGCTTGTAGAGTGAAAGATTGCTCCAGAAAACTCCATTGAATCAGTACTAGATGGATAGTATCCACCTTTTAACTTAACATGCGTCAGTCTTGTATATGACCGAGCATCTACTTTTTTGTACTTTACAGGACCGAGCATCTACTTTTTTGTACTTTACAGGACTAGTTATGCCAAGAAATTTGGCGTAACTTGGCATAACTGCCCAATTACATGGGCAATGAGCTGTCCTACAGTGAACTGGAGAGCACTCAAGGGCTGTAAATATTTATGGTTGGAGTTACTATGTTTTTGATAGTCGTGATAATTTGGAACCCAAAATTTTAACATGGAGACAGCCATGATATTGTAATCATATTAATAGAAGCCTTACTTGGAAAACCAGAGACTCCAAATCTCATATTGCAACTAATTCAAGCTTTCGGGCACATGCATAATTGTATTCAAACCTCAGCATGCTTACCCCTTCCCCAGTTTGCCAGTTCACCAGTAACTTGGGGAATTTCAGTCATGGGACTGACCCAAACTTGGGAATTTGTGAGACAAATGCAAAATTGTACCAATCTGACATAGCACACTGAGGACGGTCCATATGCGGGAGTCTGAAGAAAAATGGAACCATAGGTAATTGCAGTATCACTAAGCCACCATTAAAGTTTAAGGTTTGTGGTGAAACAACTGAGATGATTTATCATCCTTATGGGGAAGAGTGCACCAATATACCACGGGGAATGTATATTCCTAGGGTGTGGGGTGTACCACAGCATGGTGACTGCTTTTACATGCAGACTGGTGTATTAATTGGAATGGGACAACTGGATTACTAGACAATCCAATACAGGTTGATATCCAACAAGAAAATATTTCTCATTCAGATAGCCCAAAACACTGTAACTGTAATTGTACTAAAAGTTATAATTGCAGTAGTCAAGAGGCTGAAATTCAGAAATTGAGACTAGTAGCTCAAGCCTTTTGAATAGGCTGTATTTGTCATAACTAAGCCACCTCAATTAGCGACACTTGGTCTCATTTGATTAACAATTATATTTGGTCTGATATAATTTGTTCAGAACTCAGTATACCCTCTGTCGGACACACTGTGAGGGTTAAAACTGATGGGACAGGGATGACAGACTTACCTGTGGGAGGTCAGTAATGCCAACACACACAGCGACTGTTAACAGCTTACCCTCTCTGGAGAGACCAACATCTTTCACCAGCTCCATGGGAACAAACCAAAAGGGAATCAAAAGACCCTTGGCAACAGCCCAAGACAGGGACTGCAGTTGCATGGGCTCTGGAATCAATTTTCACACTAACTGATGTTAGATTTGTTATTGTTGCATGAAATTGCAGTGTGTGGATACTTGAACTTGGCCAACGATACTTGCTGTATCCATGTACCAAATGTAACACAAGGCCTTAATGAGCAATTAGACCACATGAGGTGTGTGACGAAAGTGAGAAGGGACCTTCGATGAAGTACTCAAGGTGTGGTCTCACCAGTGCTGAGTACAGAGAGACAATTAATGCCCTAGCCCTGCTGGTCATACTACTTTTTTTCTATGACATCATGGTATGCCAGAGAGAACCAATTCAGACAATGGGAGTCACTTTCAAAAAAACCTTGTACCCTCCTGGGCCAACAGGCACAGCATTGACTGACTCTATCACATCCTGTGTCACCCACAAGGAAAGGTTGAGAGATACAATGGACTGTTAAAGACTATGCTACAGGCATTGGGTGCTGGGGCATGGAAACAATAGAAAGTGAATTTAGCAGAAGACATTTGGCTAGTTAACACCAGAATAACTATTAACCATCCTGGTCCTGCTGAAACACAGCCCCTACACAGTGTGGGAGAAGCTAAAGATCCTGTAGTGCAGGTAGGGAATGTGAGAAACACTCCGTAGACAATAACTTAGGCTCAGGTGAGGATCTCAGTAAGTAGTAATTTATTTGCGATTGCAATGGCGGGCGCCCCACAAGCAGGAGAGAGCGTATCTACAAGTTCCAAAACACAGTTTATATACTTTTTGATGACAAGACCCTCCCCTGTTTCCCCACTGAGTGAGTAATCCAGGTTCACAATCTATCTGATACTTCACAAACAATGCATGGCCTTCAGTTGCTGGCCTGTTAAATTTCAAATTTCTTTTGACATTTTTACTGCTTGAAGTGGTAATGTTTCTTCACTTATCTGACTTGACTTGACACCGTGATTTTCACCTAATTGTCCTAAGGAGTCTAGTTGTCTGCATTTTACAAGGTCGCCTGCTAAGCTTTCTTATCACTGTAAGCATATCTCAGTACTGCATTCCCTCCTTCTAAACAATGTAACTCTGCAAAAACAACATTTCTATTCCCACAGGGAAGTAGTTGGGGAAGGTAGTGTGGGTTGCACGTGCCTTAGGAATGGGCAAACCCACTCGTGAGATTGTCTTTGCCCAAGGACCTGGGTGCACTTTTTAGGTGATGTGAAAGGGTGGAGATATCAGGTATGTGCCTCAGGGACATTTAATCTTGGGAAGAATATAGTCTGTAATCTGAATTACATGTATGTGTTGCAGGAAGACACTGCAGAACCAATGACAGGTCATCTTTGCAAGGAACCAGGAAAGTGCAGCATTGACTCAAGCTAAGGCAGTGCTGGCATCCAGAAGTCCTGCTTCTCCTGTTCTGAGTGACCACCTTGGCAGAATGAGGCCAAAGTCCTTGCTGCTTCTTATGGATTTTTTGGGAGAGGCTTATAGGATGGGGAAAACATATCTGTTAAGGACAGGGAATAGCGGTGATGAGAATGTACATATCTGTGTGTTGGATGGAACAATGATCATAGAATCAGAGAATCGCAGAATGGTTTGGTTTGAAAGAACCTTAAAGATAATCTAATTCCAATCCCCCTGCGAGGGGAAGGGACACCTTCCACTAGACCAGGTTGTTCAAAGCCTCATCCAGCCTGGTCTTGCACACTTCCAGGGATGGGGCATCCACATCTTCTCTGGGCAACCAGTTCCAGTGTCTCAACACCCTCATAGTAAAGAATTTCTTTCTTATATTAATCTAAATCTACCCTTTTTTAGTTTAAAGGCCTTACCTCTTGTATCACTCCACTCCCTGACAAAGAGTCCCTCCCCAGCTTTTCTTTAGGCCCCCTTTAGGACACTATAAGGTCTCCCTGGAGCCTTTTCTTCTCCAGGCTTAACAACCCCAACTCTGTCAGTCTGTCTTCACAGGAGAGATGTTCCAACCCTTTGATCATATTTGTAGCCTTCCTCTGGATTCATTTTAACTGGTCCATGTCTGTCTTGTGGTGGGAGCCCCAGGACTGAGCACAGCACTCCAGGGGGGGTCTCACAAGAGTAGAGCAGAGGAGGATCAGAAGATACAGATGTAGTAAAGCATGTGAAACCTAGGAATGACACAAATGGCATGGAATAAGGGGTGGAGGTTTGTGCTATATCTGTCTGGGTTGAAGTTAACTATCTTTGCAGCAGCCCATACAGTGCTGTGCTTGTAGCTAGAACAGCATTGGTATCACACCAGTGTTTCATCTATTGCTGAGCAGTGCAGGCACAGCATCTAGACTCTCTCCAACACCCCCCCCCAAAAAAAAAAACCAACAACACTGAACACTGTAGGCTGGGGTTGGGTGAGAGGTGGGGAGGAGACGTGGCCAATGACAGCTGACCTAAACTTACTAAAGGGATATTCCATACCATATGGAATCAATACAGTCATCAATAAAAGTTACAGTCATCAATAAAAGGTGGGAAAGGGGAAGGACAAGGGGGAGCTCCTGTTATGAAGACATCTGCCCTCCCAAACAACTGCTATGTGTGTTGAAGCCCAGCTTTCTGGGACATGACTGAACATCGCTTGTTGATAAGAAATAGAGAGTAATTATTTTGTCACTCTCTTTGCTTCCACACAGCCTTTGTTTGTTTTCTCTCTGTCTTGTCCCTTTAATAAAATTATCTCTATCTCAGCCCATGAGCTTTTTTATTCCCCATCATACTGTCTTCTCCCCTCTTGCTTTGAGGAGAGGGGGTGAGAGAGCAACTGTGGTGGGGTTCACCTGCCCATCAGTGTGAAGCCGCCACGGTTCTTTTTGGTGCCTATTGTGGGGCTTGAAGGGTTGAGATAACAACATATTTGACAAGAGCACTTTAAAGGGAGCTTACAGTTATTGTATTTGTTCAACAATTACAGGTCAAGATGTTGACTGACTTACCCTTAATACTGTTCTATGTGATCCTCTTTTATGTGATCCATGCCATGTTCTCTCTTTTGCTATATATAAGATCTGAGAGTTTGTTAAAGGCTGTTTCTTTGTTTGTTTCAGTTTGCTGTGCTGTAAAACAGTAGCCTTGAGCCTAATCTGGTATTCAGGCCCTGCATTGCTATCATCTCTGTAGCTCAGGAACCATCTCTTGGAGAATATTAACAACTACACTCTCTCATTTCTTCTCCTTTGAAAGTCAATTGGTGGAGGGTGTAAGGAACAGTACCTGTTCCTCCTTTTCTTCTTGGTTAATGACAACAGCTCTTTAGTATTTTGGACATCCTTGGGTAACCAACATACTCCTGTTGCTAGGTCTGCAGAATGTGTTTCTGTTTTTCCCTAAGGGTAAGCAATTAGTTAAGATTATCACCCAGGAATCTGCCCCGAGACAGTGTGGTGGTGGATGGCAAGGTGTGTGGGAGGATATGAGCAGGTACCTGTCAGTGCTGTCTCCTCTGATGGATTTTGAACTTCACCCCTGAACGAGTGCAAAATCCTAAAAAAAATGATAGAATGTTTGAAAGACGTATGCCCTGACCCTGGCAATGCCAGAGAATTCCAGTTTGCTGCATTGTGCTTGGGCCTGGCGTGTGCTCTTGGGGGCTTGGAAGGAGTCCTGATGTTGTGCCAGCACTATGCAGCAATAGACACAACACTTGAGTGATATCAGTGCTGTTCCAGCTACAAGTGCAGAGCATAGCACTGTGTGGGCTGCTGCAGGGAAAAGGTGACTCCAGCTCAGACAGACCCAACACAGAAGCCAAGCAGTTGGGATCCCTTTCTAGGTAAAGGGTCATTGACAAATCAGTTGGGAAGAAGGCACAAGTCCTCAGCCTCTGGAGGTGACTCTTATCAGGCGTGAAGGAAAGGTACCCCTCAAGGAAGATAATTTCATAAAATAGCACAGAGTAGAGCACGGCGATCACTTCCCTCGACTGGCTAGCAATGCCATGCTTGATGCACCCCAGGATATGGTTGGCCCTCCTGGCTGCCAGGGCATACTCCTGGCTCATATTCAACTTTCTATCAACCAAAACCCCAGATTCCTCTCTGCGTGGCTGCTCTCCAGTGTCTCGTCGCCCAGTCTATATGTATAGCCAGGATTGCCCCATCCCAGGTGCAGGACCCAGCACTTGCTCTTGTTAAACTTCATGCAGTTGGTGGTCATTCAGCTCTCCAATCTGTCCAGATCTCTCTGCCTTTCCACCCTCATCTGAATCCACAACTCCTCGAAGTTTAGCATCATTGGCAAATTTACTCAAAACACCTTCTAGTCCTACATCCAAATCATTTGTAAAAACATTGAAAAGGACTAGCCATAAAACGGAGCCTTGGGGGACCCCACTGGTGACTGTGCACCAGCTTGATGTGGCCCCATTTACCACAACCTTTGAGCTCTGCCTGTCAGCCAATTGCTCACCCATCATATGATGTTTTTCTTTAGCTGAATGCTCGACATTTTGTCAAGTAGGATCCTATGGGAAACTCTGTCAAAAGCTTTGCTGAAATCAGGCTTGCTAAAGAGCAAAGGCAGGACCCTGAATTTCCAAAGAGTGAACTTCAAGCTATTTAAAGACCTAGTAGCTGAGATCCCCTAGAACACCATCCTTAGGGACAAAGGAGCAGAGCAGAGCTGGAAACTCTTTAAGGATGTTTTCCTTAGAGTGCAAGAACATCTCCATCTCCCTGCGTAAAAAAGCGGGCAGGGAGGGCAGAAAAGCGGGATGGCTGAGCAAGGACCTGCTGGTCAAACTGAGGCACAAGAAGGAAATGCACAGGCAGTGGAAGCAGGAACACGTGGCCTGGGAACAGTAGAGAGAGGCAGTCCAGATGTGCAGGGATGGGATAAGGAAAGCCAAGGCATGGACAACACTGAGCTTGGCAATGGATGCAAAGAACAACAGTAAGGGATGGGTAATAACAGTAAAGGCACGTTGCTCAGGAAAAAAAAAAAAAAAAAAAAAAGTCCAAGGAGCATGTACCCCCTCTGATGGGATGAGAAGGGTGAACTGGTAATGACAGACATGGAAAAGGCTAAGGTACTCAACAACTTATTTGCCTCAGTCTTCACTGATAGTCAGGCTTCCCAAGTCTTTCATTTCCCTGAACCTGTAGATGGAGACTGGGGGAGCAAAGTCCCACTCTCTGTAAGTGAAGTGCAGGTTCGAGACCACCTGATGAAACTAAACATACACAAGTCTATGGGGCTTGATGACATACATCCAAGGGTCCTGAAGGAATTATCTCTCCATCAGATTTGAAAAGTCCTGGCAGTCATGCAAAGTCCTTGGTGACTGGAAAAAGGGCAACATCACTCCCCTTTTTAAAAAGGGTAGAAAGGAGGACCCGGGGAACCACAGACAAGTAAGCCTCACCTCTGTGCCTGGCAAGATCACGGAAAAGATCCTCTTGGATGCAATGTTGAGGCACATGCAAGACAAAGAGGTGATCCGAGACAACCAACATGGCTTCCCAAGGGTAAATCATGCCTGACCAATCTGGTGGCTTTCTATGATGGATTGACTGCATCAGTTGACAAAGGAAAACCAATCGATGTCATCTACCTGGACTTCTGCAAGGCCTTTGACATGGTCCCACATGACATCCTGGTCTCCAAATTGGAGAGAGATGGTTTTCATGCGTGGACCATTCAGTGGATAAGGAGTTAGATTGAAGGTTTCCCCCAGAGAGCAGTGGTCAAGGGCTCTATGTCTCTGTGGAGGCTGGTGATGAGTGGTGTACCTCAGGGGACTGGCCTGAGACAGGTACTGTTGAATATCTTTATCAATGACAGAGACAGTGAGATTGAGTGCACCCTCAGCAAGTTTGCAGATGACACCAAACTGAGTGGTGTGGTTGATACAACAGAAGGGAGGGATGCCATCCAGAGGGACCGGGACAAGCTTGAGAATTAAGCCCACTTGAACCTAATGAGGTTCAAAAAGTCCAACTGCAAGGTGCTGCACCTGAGTCAGGGCAATCCCAGACATGAGTACAGAATGGGAGAGTAATTCATTGAGAGCAGCCCTGCAGAGAAGAACTTAGGAGTTCTGGTGGACAAAAAGCTTGACATGAGCCAGCAGTGCATGTTTGCAGCCCAGAAGGCCAGCTGTATCCTAGGCTGCACCAAAAGAGGAATGACAAGCAGGTGGACGGAGGTGATTGTCCCCCTCCGTCTGCCCTTGTGAGGTCCCACTTGGAGTACTGCATCCAGGTCTGGAGCCCCCAGATTCTACAAGAAGGATGTAGACCTGTTAGAGCGGGTCTAGAGGAGGGCGACAATGATGATCAAGGGGCTTGACCACCTCTCCTACGAAGGAAGGCTGAGAGAGCTGGGGCTGTTCAGGCTGTAGAAGAGAAGGCTCTGGGGTGTCCTCATTGCAACATTTCAGTACTCAGAAAAGATGGAGAGCAACTCTCTTCTCAATGAGATAGTGACAGGATGAGGGGAGATGGTTTCAAACTAACAGGGGAGATTTAGATTAGAATTTAAATTCTAATTCTAATAGGAAATTCTGCACTCAGAGGGTGGTGAGGCACTGGAACTGGTTACCCAGTGCGCTTTTGGATGCCCCATCCCTGGAGGTGTTCAAGACCAGGTTAGATGAGGCCCTGAGCAACCTATCTAGTGGGTGGCACCCTTGTTTATGGCAGTGGGGTTGGAACTAGATGATCTTTGAAGTTCCTTCCAACCCAAGCCGTTCTTTGATTCTGTGATTCAATGTGAGGCTCATAGTGTTGAGATAACCACAGGTCTGACCACATCACATTAATATTATTATAAGCCTTAGATCAGTTTAACAGTTGCTAATCACAGTGTTCAATTCTTTGATCTCAGGTCTGATGTGCCTGTCTTCAAAATTGTGTTATATAGCACATTACTGTATGTGTTCCCTGTTGTACTGTTTATCCTTTCTAGGGGCTGGTTTAAGGTTATTATTTTGCTGTACAGTGTAAGACTGGCTTATGATACAATAAAATTACTGGTCATGAGACTAATTTGGCATTTGTACTCAGTATTGATGTCACCTTCATACTTAAAGAAAGTATATATCAGAAACTATTAATAATTCCACTTTTTAACTTTTCTCCTCAGGGAGGGATAAGTGGAAATACTTTTCCCCACTTCTTCACTCTCCCTTTCTCCTTCACCTCCCCCTTCTCTTCCACGCCAGGTATGATAGCTCTTCTAAATTAGAATATCTTTGGGATGTTCAAACCAGCATGTTCCTATTGTTATGTCTCCTGAATGTGTTTCAGGATTTGTTTGAGGTTAAATTACTACTTAGGAATGCCATCCACAGACCTCTCCTGAGGCAGGATAGTTAGGAGTGGCAGGGAGTGTGGGAGGGTATGGGCAGGCACCTCCAGCAGAGGGCACCTCCAATGCTTTGGCACTTCACCCCTGAACAAGTGCAGAATCCTAAAAACTGCTATAATGTTTGAAAAGGTGTGTCATAATCTGGGCAATTCCAAAGAGACACAAATCACTGCAAGATGCAAGGTCTTGGCCTATGCAAAGTCTTTTAAGTTTAAAACTGTTGAAACTACCTGTTGGAAACCTTTAACTTCTCTTTTGAAGAATTCATAATGAATAAATGAGTAAAAGGGATTGAATTATACAGAATTAGTGTGTTTCCAGAGAACACTCCCTGGAAGAGGGAGAATGGGGGGGGAGGGGGGAGAAGGGAGGGAAGGGGTCTTTAATCCACACCAGAAGAATCCTTATTAGTTTGTGATTTTTATTGTCCTTAACTATTATTTCATAATTATTGAAGGGGTATATATAAATTGCAAGCTTACCTGTATTTAAATATTTTTTCCTTTATTCAATAACAGTTATCCCTTATAAATTTTCGAAATAAATCCCTGTTGTGGGATTTTATGGTTGTGCAAGCAGACAACCGGCAATGTTGCCACCCAGATTCACCATCAGAATTCACAATCAGAATGTTGCAGGAAGGCATTGTGCCACTCTAATCAGTGATTGTGCAGACTCCGCTTGAGTATCACGTATGGGTTTGGGCACCACAATCTAAGAAGGACTCAAACCTATTAGAGAATGTCCGAAGGATGGCTATGCAGATGAAGAAGGGTGCAAAGGGCAAGATGTATGAGGACCTGTTGAAGTCACTTGGTTTGTTCAGCCTAGAACAGAGGAGGCTGAGGGGAGACCTCATCATAGCCTCCGGTTTCCACCCAAAAGAGAGAGAGGTTTCCACTCTCTTCCTTCCTTCCTTCCTTCCTTCCTTCCTTCCTTCCTTCCTTCCTTCCTTCCTTCCTTCCTTCCTTCCTTCCTTCCTTCCTTCCTTCCTTCCTTCCTTCCTTCCTTCCTTCCTTCCTTCCTTCCTTCCTTCCTTCCTTCCTTCCTTCTTTCTTTCTTTCTTTCTTTCTTTCTTTCTTTCTTTCTTTCTTTCTTTCTTTCTTTCTTTCTTTCTTTCTTTCTTTCTTTCTTTCTTTCTTTCTTTCTTTCTTTCTTTCTTTCTTTCTTTCTTTCTTTCTTTCTTTCTTTCTTTCTTTCTTTCTTTCTTTCTTTCTTTCTTTCTTTCTTTCTTTCTTTCTCTCTCTCTCTCTCTCTCTCTCTCTCTCTCTCTCTCTCTCTTTCTCTCTTTCTTTTTCTCTCTTTCTCTCTCTCTCTCTCTTTCTTTCTTTCCTCTCTCTCTTTCTCTCTTTCTTTCTCTCTTTCTTTCTCTCTCTCTTTCTTTTCTTCCTTCCTTGTTTCCTTCTTTCTTTCATTCATTGTTTCCTTCTTTCCATCCTTGTTTCCTTCTTACATTGTTTCCTTGTTTTCTCCCTTCCTTTGTTCCTTCTTCCTATGTTTCTGCAAAGACCTTACACTTCTCAGAGAAAATCATTGTGGTTTCTTCTCGTTGTTGTTTTTTGATACGTTGGTTTTTCAATTGCCAGGGCCACGTGGATTCCTGGCTTATCGTCTCTTTTAACAGTTTTTCCTCTTTGTTGCTGTGTAACCTGAGCCCCTGAAGCAGACTCTGGACTCACCATTACCGACAACAACCTGCCTGCTCACACCATGTGCCCCAAAATAGCCTGGCCTGAGCTGGTGACATCCACAATATGACGGTGCTGAGACTAGCCCATTGCAGCACCTGCTAGCCTCCATGCAGGCAGACAGGTCCTCTGGCTCCCAAAGGGTTGGCCCAGTTCCAGGAGCAATTTCAGGGACAGAGTCCAAAAGTACACTCTTATTCACAAAATTTATTATGTGAATAATAAATTATTAAGACCTATCACTAGGTCTTAGCACGAGATATTTATATCCTCTGCACTGATTGTTTGGAGATACACAGGTATTTATTTTGTGTGTTTTCAGAAATGCAAACATGCATATAAGATTACAGGTAATCAAATAAATTTATACAACTATACAAAATAGTTTGCCTGTGTAGAAAACCACTCTCTATATATACAGACATTTGTATTTATTTCTGGATACACATACACGTTTCCATACAAGCATAGACTGCATGCATCGTAGATAGCTATATTCACATATAGCGGATCCTGGCTGAAAGGCAGCGGGCCACCAATCAGCGGGCGAGCGCAGGGCACGTGGCTCGAACAGCACGCAGCCAATCAGAGAGGCACGGTGAGAAGAGCGCTCCCCCCTCGCCATAAAATGTCGGCCCCCAGTGTGTTGCACGGGGGGGGATTTCTTGTTCCCATGGCCACTGCAGAAGCTAGACACAGAGGCCGGTTTGGGCTGCCAGTCACAAGAGAAGGCGTACTTGGCAGGAGGCGGGGGCGTTCTGCCTGCTGGAGGGTAGGACTGGTGGGAGGTTCTTGGAAGCCTGGGAGCGGTGACAGGGGCCGCTGATAGTCTGCGGCAAGAGGTGTCTCAGGAAGCCGCCCAACCTTCCGGCTGAGCCAAGTCGTCCACAGTGGTTTCCCGGCGGTCAGGGTGGTTTATGTCATGTGAGTTTCAAGAGGAGCTTGAGGAATGTCTCTTGTAAGGCAAAGGCAAGGCTGCCAAATGCCCCGTCTGGGGAGCATGTCCACGGCTTGCTGCAGCATAAGAATGCTTATCTCTCAAAGGATTCCTTGGTTCCAAGCGGCGTTGCTCCTTTGTGGCCGGTGGCAAGGAGGACAGTGCTGGGAGCTCGAGGCAGTGCCTTCGGCAGCTGTGCTCTTCAAAGCCAGTGGCGCTTCTGGTCCTTGGCAAAAGGAGCTGCACTTCCTTCTCCCAGAAGTGGTGTTGCAGAAGTTTGGCAGTGCAAGTGAGGACTTTTTCCTGCAAATGCAAGGCAATCTTGGCAGCAGCAGCTGAAATTGTTTCTCTGAGTCGGTTCAGCCTCGGTTGCTCTCAGCATTGGGAAAAGAGCACCAGCACTGCACAGCAAGAGAGGTTTCCACTCTGTCTCTTTCTCTCTCTTTCTTTGTTTCTTTCTCTCTCTCTCTCTCTCTTTCTTTCTCTCTCTCTCTCTCTCTTTCTCTCTTTCTTTCCTTCCTTGTTTCCTTGTCTCTTTCCTTCCCTGTTTCCTTCTTACATTGTTTCCTTGTTTTCTCCCTTCCTTTGTTCCTTCTTCCTATGTTTCTACAAAGACCTTACACTTCTCAGAGAAAATCATTGTGGTTTCTTCTTCTTGTTGTTTTTTGGTACGTTGGTTTTTCAATTGCCAGGGCCACGTGGATTCCTGGCTTATCGTCTCTTTTAACAGTTTTTCCTCTTTGTTGCTGTGTAACCTGAGCCCCTGAAGCAGACTCTGGACTCACCATTACCGACAACAACCTGCCTGCTCACACCATGTGCCCCAAAATAGCCTGGCCTGAGCTGGTGACATCCACAACATGACGGTGCTGAGACTAGCCCATTGCAGCACCTGCTAGCCTCCATGCAGGCAGACAGGTCCTCTGGCTCCCAAAGGGTTGGCCCAGTTCCAGGAGCAATTTCAGGGACAGAGTCCAAAAGTCCACTCTTATTCACAAAATGTATTATGTCCCTTATGCTCTATTATTTAGCATAATAAAGTTTGATTTCATAGGTCAAAAAACAGTATGAAGAAATGAAACTGGTATATGTTTGTCTCAACTGAGTAAGCAAAGGATACACTCATAAGCTGTAGCTTTTGGAAGCTAGTCTAAAGAAGCAAAGTAACAAAAAATGCCAAAGTAACAAAAACTGGCCAAGATGCCAGGTCTTGGCCTATGCCTCCAAAACCGCAATCAATACCACTACAACCCTTTGACAGCCATGGTCTAAAGCCATTCCAGTCCCAGTGAAAGGCCCCACTGCCAGGCCAGGCATCCAACAGTGACAGCATCTGTTGCTCCTATATGCAAGATGAAACAATGGATGAGAAAGTCAGGTCATTTAGAAAGCAGAGGAACTCCTACTAAGAAAGGGGAGAAGAGCGCAAGGCAGGCTACTCTGAAGTGGCTGGCCCATCAGACAAGCAGGAAGATGAAGATATGAAGGCATTAATGACTCCTGAAGCATCGCCTGGTGCACCTCTGTACTGACATTGGTGTCTGCAGGGAGGTTTCCCACTCTTTGCTCTCCCAGCTGCTGTTGTGCAGCAGTTTTTTCTAGTTTTTTTCCCTTTTTTTGGATGTGCTCTCACAGAGGAACAAACTGCATTGCTCATGGTTTGCCTCTGGGCAGCAGTGGACCCCTTTGGAAGCGGCTGACACTGGCCCTTATTCTCACAGTGGCTACCACTGTAGCCCCTCTACTACCAGAATCTTGCCACATAAACCCAATACACTGGGGCAGCTAGCCTGTAGAGTACCAGGGCTTGAATTAACTAATGAAACCCTAAATATAATGGGGTGTAGAGGGGGCTGGGATAACAGTACTACTCTTGGGTGACACCAAGCTGAGTCTAGGGACAGAATGCTCACTGGGCAATTATTGTATGTACCCGAGGCAGGGACTATATTGTTGGGAAAGGATTTGATAATGAAAGTGGGCATTCAAATAGTGACTTGTTAGACTGGAATAACGGTGTTATTAATGGGTTGCCTTTGAGAGGAAAGACCCTGAAATGGGGCAGAAGCAACAATACAGATGGACAATTTTATCTCATGGATTTACAGGGCCACTGAATTTATTTGGGCAAGTTCTAGAACAAATTTTGGAGTAATTCCAGCCTCCTGAGGAGGTGTTACTCTTACAATATGTGGATGATTTTTTATTGTCAGAACAGAAGAAAACAGCTGTGAAAGAAGCTACTAACAAACTATTCAACTTTATGGGAAAACAGGGCTTGAAAGTATTGGAAAATAAATTGCAATACGTGGAATGAAAAGTCAAGTATTTAGGGCATCTAGTGTTTGAGTGAGAACATAGAATAAATCCAGAGAGGATTCTGGAATTGTTGAGCTACCCCTACCGAAAGCTAAAAAGAATGAAAAAGTATGAAGAGAAAGAAGTTTTTAAGGAATTAAGAGTCACGAAGTCCAATGGAAAACAGTTACTCCCTGGTGAGAGAAATGCTGAATAAAGTGATAGCGAGGCAAATATTAACTGTTTTGCATCAGTAAGGTCATTGGGAAATTCAAGCAATGCGTGATGCTGTGCTATGGAAATATGTATGTGTAGGATTATATGTACTCTGGCTGAACAAGTATGCAGGAGCTGTGTAGTATGTCAAAAGCTAAATAGGAAAATTATTCACAGTCAGCCCAAATGGGGGTGAGAACCAGGAATTCAATGCTTCCAAAAGGTGTAGGTAGATTTTACAGAACTCGTAAGAGTAGGCAGATTTAAATACTTATTAGTCTTGGTTGATCATTTGTCAGGGTTATTGGAAGCTTTCCCTTCAGTATCTGCTACTGCGAACATAGTAACTAAAGTAATTCTAGAACAAATAATTCCCAGGTATGGAATTATTGAGAATACTGCCTTTGATCAAGGAAATCACTTTATATCAGAAATATTGCAAGGGCTAACGTGGACTCTAGGAATTAAGTGGAAATTTCACACTCCTTGGCATTCTTCCTCTTCTGGAAGGATGGAGCAGATCAGACAGTAAAGAAGCAATTGACTAAACTCTGGAAACTCAGCTTCCCCAAACAAAGTGCTTACCTTTGGCACCTCTCTGAATTCAAACTGCACCAAGAAAAGATGTGGGAATTTCACCACATGAAATATTATTTGGATTGCTGTACCTGGACAAAGGGAATGAATTACCTCAATTTGAGACAAAAGATGCTTTTCTTAAGAGCTATATACTTGGGCTGTTGTCCTCTTTATCATCTCTCAGGACCTACAGACTGTTAGCTCAAACTCCACCCTTGGAAGCCCTGATCCATCTAATCCAAGCAGATTGGAACATGGAGAGAATGAAAGCTGCAACCTGAGTGGGATGGACTGTTCCAAGTGCTCCTGAGTACTGAGATGGCAGGAAGAACAGCTGAGAAAGGGAGGACTCACACCTGGGTAAAAGCATCAGTTAACCCCGATACCTGAGACACTGTGTTAACAAAGACTTTTAAGGTTAAAACTGTCAAAACTATTTATTGTAAACCTTTAACTTCTCCTTAGAAGAATTCATAATGAATTAATGAGTAAAATGGATTGAATTACAGAGAATTAGAGTGATTTCAGGAAACACTCCCTGGAAGAGGGAGAAAAAGAAGCAGAGGGGTGGGGGATGGAAATAGATAAGGAAAAACAGGATGAGCAGTACAAAATCAGTAAGAACAAAAATCACAGGCCCTCCAGTCATGAGAGAAGAAGGGAAAAAAAAAAAAAAAAAAAAAAAAAAGGAAAAAGAGGAATCAATGGTTGATCAAATTAATCTGATTAAACTGTACATATATGGTATAAAAGTGTGTTGAGTAGGTTGTGAACCTGTAGTACTCAGCCAATGAGGAAACAAGGGAGAAATCAGGTGTCAGGTAATAGGGAGTATAGTGTTATGATAAACTTTTACTGTGCACTCCTGCTTGTGGGACACCTGCCATTGCAATCACGAATAAAATAGTTTCACAGAAGATCCTGTCTGAAGAAAATTATTGAGATTTTTTTTCTCACACAATGGTAATGGTAAACATTATCAAATGTTTATCAAATTAACAAATCTCTCTGTCCTGAATCTAAGACTAATGGTTTGTTTAAAGGACCCCCTTGCCCAGGATGGAGTAACGTATGGTGGACAACCACTTGTAAAGTGTGAACGTATACACCCAGTCCAAGTGATACCTTAAAGTGGTTAAAGAGCCAAATTAGCATATTTAAAGGAACTGTTCAGTCCAACTGTCAGCTTCTATAATGTAATCTCATAATTATAACAATTAATAAGGCTGATGACCATATTAACCATACTTTTGGTTTCAGAGCAAATGTGACAGGGAAAGGTCCAGCAGACAGATTTAGGATAGCTATGTGGGAACCGTCTTCCAATGTCACTAAAAACAGGGATAGGCTTGAGAAGGAAGCAGGAGGTCCTCTTCAAAATCTAGCAGTTGTCACAGTTAAGGAAATAAAAGATCTGAGGCAAACATTTGAAATTGAAATGGGTTATGGGGATGTGAATGCCTGGTCAGATATACAGTCCAGAGTCTCAACCACAGCAATTGCTGTGCTTGTGCCTCAGGGTGACTGATTGCGCAGATAGTGCCCTTCCAATTGGGGTGGAGCAAGGATTCCCAGGGGATGCAATGTATGATTGCATTGTACCAAGAAAAGACTGCCTGGGGAAACGAGGCCTGTAAGTCTCTCTGTTATTCCCCTCGTTGCATGTCAGAGATACCAGGATTCCCCCTGTATTCTCCACAGCCGTAGGTAACCATATAGCTTGCTTCTCACTGCACGGCGTGAATGCTACCCGCCATCTGTGAGAATTTGTGTTGTGCACTGGGACCCTGAAATTTACCAAGGACTTGATAGGAAACTACTCAAGACTTGAGATCCCCAGGGCAGATTTCTGGTGGTACTCTGTGGAGGGAAGATCTTATGGTCCACCCTACTATCTAACTGGGTAGGCATCAGTGCACTTGTTCAGTTAGCTATACCTTTCAGTCTGGCATTTGAAAGAGCACCATCACATGTATCCAGAAGAAGTAGAAGAAGTTTAGGAATGCCATTTGATGAAGGAGTATACATAGATTCATAGAACTCCTAGAGGAGTTCCCAATGAACACAAAGCTGGAAATCAAATTGCTGCAGGTCTGAGTCATCACTGTTCTGGTGGGTAATAATCAACAAAAAATGGGTTGGATCAATTACATTTATTGAAATCAAGAGATTCATAAGTTACACAAGGGATGCAATAAGAGGAATTGCTGAACAACTAGATGCCACCAGTGGAATGGCTTGGGAAACCAGAATAGGATTAGATATGATGCTCACACAGAAGGCAGATGTGTGTGTAACACTGGGCAACCGTTGTTGCACGTCTATCCCCAACAACACTGTCCCAGATGACACAGTAGCTAGAGCATTGCAAGGCTTACCATCCTTGCTGATGAATTTTCAGAAAGCTCAGGGACACTTCCATCACAGGATGGTTGGAACCTTGGTTTGGTAAATGGAAAGTGATGGTAATGTCCATATTTACATCCTTGATCATAGTAGCAGGAGTTTTGACACCCATTGGTTGTTACATTATCTCCTGTGTGAGATAACTGGTCCAGCAGTTAATTGAAAGAGCACTACTGAAACAAACGACCATGGAGCCACCACCTTACTCAAATAAGATGATATTAGAGGAGATAGAAAGCGAAGGAAGGGAAGAAGAGGAAGATATCTACCAAATTACACCTTAGAGAGAGTTTTGCAAAAATCAACAAATTATAAAAGAAAGGAAGGGGAGAACTGTGAGAACAAAAATGTTGTTTTACACAGAATCACAGAATTATTAAGGTTGGAAGAGACCTGCAAGATCATCCAGTCCAACCATCACTCTACTACCAATGTCACCCACTATATCACGTCCCTAAGCAACACACCCAACCTTTCCTTGAACACCCCCAGGGACGGTGACTCCACCACCTTTCCGGGTAACCTGTTCCAATGACTGACTGCTCTTTCTGAGAAGAAAAGTCTCCTAATTTCCAACCTGAACCTCCCCTGGAACAACTCGAGGCCATTCCCTCTAGTCCTATCACTAGTTACCTGTGAGAAGAGGCTGACGCCCAGCTCCCCACACTTTCCTGTCAAGTAGTTGCAGAGAACAATAAGGTCTCCCCTGAGCCTCCTCTTCTCCAGACTAAAACTTAAAACCTCATTCATCATGTGTAGGAGGCTGAAGTACACAAGCTCCAGAGATAGCCCTAAAATTGTCATTTTCCAGCTTTTCACTATGGTACAGAGGGAACATGGCAGTAGTTTGGCTAATCAGAGCTGCCCACAGAACACCGCAGGATTCAGCAGGATTTCTGAAAGGGAACATCAGGAGTCACAAAGGCAGAGCTATTCGTGAGATTGTCTTTGCCCAAGGACCTGGGTGCACTTTTTAGGTGATGTGAAAGGGTGGAGATATCAGGTACGTGCCTCAAGGACATTTAATCTTGGGAAGAATATAGTCTGTAATCTGAATTATGTGTTGCAGGAAGACACTGCAGAACCAATGACAGGTCATCTTTGCAAGGAACAAGGAAAGGTCAACAATGACTCAATCTAAGCTGATGCTGGCATCCATCCTGTTTCTCCTGTTCTGAGTGACCACCTTGGCAGAATGAGGCCAAAGTCCTTGCCGCTTCTTATGGACTTTTGGGGAGAGGCTTATAGGATGGGGAAAATATATCTGTTAAGGACAGGGAATAGTGGTGATGTGAATGTACGTATCTGTGTGTTGGATGGAACAATGATCAGATCATACAAATGTACTAGAGTATGTGGAATCTGAATATGACACAAATAGCACGGTGTAAAGGGTGGAGGTTATGCTGCATCTGGCTGGGATGGAGTTTACTTTCCCAACAGCAGTCCATACAGTGCTGTGCTCTGCACTTGTAGCTAGAACAGCACTGGTATCACACCAGTGTTGTGTCTATTGCTGAGCAGTGCTGGCACAGCATCAGGATTCTCCCCAGCTGGACAAAGCCAGCAGGCTGGAGGTGGCAAGAGGTGGGGAGAAGGCATCACTAGGGCAGCTGAGCTAAAATGACCGAAGGAATATTCCATACCATGTGGTGTCACACTCAGCAATAAAATGTGGGAAAAGGGATGGAAAAGAAGGGAAAGGAGAGAGAGAAAAGGAAGGAGAAAGAGAAGGAAAAGGGGAAGAAAAAGGAGAAGAGAAAAAGGAAAGAAAGGAGAAGGAGAGGGAGAAGGAGAAGGAGAAGGAGAAGGACAAGGACAAGGACAAGGACAAGGACAAGGACAAGGACAAGGACAAGGACAAGTTGTCCTCCCAAATAATTGTTACACATACTGAGGCCTTGCTTCCCAGGACATGGCTAAACATCACTCATTCATGGGAAATAGAGAATAATTGCTTCTTCTATCTCTTCGTTTCTGCACAGCCTTTTCTCTCTGTCTCTCTCTCTCTCTCTCTTTCTCTTTCTTTTCCCTTTAATTAAATTCTCCTTATCTTAACCTGTGAGCCTTTTCCTTTCTCATCACACTTTCTTCCCTACCCCTTTCCCTTAAGGAGGCGGGGTGGGAGAGTGGTTCTGGTAGAATTTAGCTGTCCAGGAGGGTGAAATTACCATAAGGATTCCGTACAAACTGTGGTTTTATTGTAACTTCATGTCCCATTTACAATGGTAAAAATTGAGTCATTCTTACAAATCCAGCAGGGGGCGATATTTTTCTACAAACAAGCAAGCAGAGACTCCCCCCCCCCCCCCCTTTTTTTTTTTTATTATTATTAAAAAAAAATAAAAATCTACGCGTAAACTCACCTGAACAATGGACCAATTCCGTCTGGACGTTGTGTTATTCAAGCCATTTTTGTAAGTAAGGACTGTGATTCTAAGTTTATTAACACTTTTGTTGTAGCAGCACTGATTGCACAAAAATAAAGTAGGACTTCTTTCGTCCTAACAACATATTATAAACACTAGCAGTAAAGCTGGCACTCCATCACGCAGCAGTGGAGGCTAGAAGATGTGAAGGCACACCTACGTCCTCAGCTGGGTGCACTGTGGCCCACCTGGATTTCAAGAGCAGGCTGCATGCTACTCATCCCTTACCACACATACATTGCTGTATTCCTGATAAACACTAGATGGCATAAATTTTGAGTAAGGTCAGAAGTAATTTGTTCTTCAAATATATTTGTAGCTCTTTATCAGTGCATTCAGCACTACTGTTAGCTCTCATACAGTACATAATGTTTTCTGTGTCACTCATCTACTACAAACTTTGATACTTTATTTATATATATATGCACACATATATATATCACCTTGTGAATTTAAATTGGATTCAAAATTATCTTGTTTTGCTAATATCCTTCTTCTGTGGAAAGGTTATTCAAGATTCTACTTGCAAAATTTACAAAATCTACATAGATAAGCATAAATAAAAAGTTGATATACTATGGTTACATTCATGTACAGTATACACAGATGGACTTCATTCATAGAGAAGCCCATAAAATTAAACACAAAATGGTGACCTTACTGAAGGATTCCTGCAGAATTGCTGCAGTGCAATAAGAACAGTATATGCTACATAATTCTGTGTTTTTTGAAAAGCTGCAGAAACATACAGTTCTCTATTAAACACTGAAGTTGTTGGGTAGTTTCTACAGACAACTCTTTGCAAAAGATATGGAATTCTATTTTCCTCTATAAGGTAGCAAGAACAGAGAAAAATCTTAATTTATGGGCAGTTTAGGGGCTGGCAATCTCCCTAATTTTTTTAATAAGGGAACGGTTCACATGGTAAAACATAAAGCATCATTCATGCTTTTATTCAGGTAGTAATGCTGTACTCTTTCCACACCAAGTATTTATTCTGCTTTGAATGCACTTACACTGTTCCACTGCTATTGCACTATTTCCTGTGCAACTTCAAGGCATAAATGCTTGATGAAAACAAAAACAAAAACAAAAAAAAAAAAACATGAGAAATTTCAAAAACCCATTGAAGACTTCCTGCCCTCTGTTGAACATGGGATGAAAACTCTTTTTGAGATATTTCTTTGCGTCTTGGAAAGTTAACAGTAGTTCCACAGAAATACTGGGGCAAAAGTTCATTTCAACTGAGCTCAGCTCAAAGATTTCTGATGGTGTTTGTGAAAATTACAATATGAGGTGTGCATAGCTGTGATAATCATTTTTTTTCCCATGTGGGCAATAGCCAGCTAGTGGAGGAACAGGTGTGAGCCTTCAGCTCCCTGCTATCACGTCAGAATTGTGGTAATGGAAGGTGCATTAAGCAGTGAATTATGTGCTGGTGTTATCACGGATTCGCCTCTCTGCAATAAGAACACAAGGGGGCGCCGGTTACCTTGTGAAGACATTTGTTTTCAGAAACAACTGTCTAAGTTTGGGGTTGGAAAAGCTAGAGGTAAACGCGCTGCCCTGAAGAGCTGTAGGCTGGAAACTGAAGTGATACGATCAAGGTAAACAATATAGATGAAAGCACTGAGAGACCTATTTATAAACGCTGCCTTAACAGAACTGAAGTTACAGATAGGTATTATGTCTTTATTGTTTGCAACATCCATCATGCTTTCTTTGTCATTTGAAATCAAAGACAATAACATAAAAAAGGATCCAATCTTGTAGCACCATTACAGTAGATTCTAGACATTTGGATAAAGCAGCTGTGGTAGCTCTTCTGGATGAGGCTCTTGCAAAGTCACCACTGTTCAGAAATAACACTGGAAATCCTTCTTCTCCTCAAATTCTGGATGTAATTTTCTACTCCCATTTGTCCAGGTTTCCAACCTCTCATTAATGAAAATATACTTATCCAGGTGAAGCTAAATATGTATACAAATGAATTCTTGTATCCTATTCTGCAGCAGAAGCTGGATGTGGTAGAGTGTGCATTGTGTTTGTGGGGATATTTTTGGAGAATAAATTAGCAGCCAATACAGAAATGATAGCATCAATTTACTGCATTATGTGTATCGTACATGAAAATAGGGGATCTGCACAGGTGAGTAGCCAGGAGCCCAAATCACCTTCCAGTTACTTTAGAAAACACAGTACATTGCTTGAAGAAATACTGCCTATAAATTAAAATTTATCCAGATTCAAAATTTATCCAAAATTTATCCACTTTGAGAAAAGGAGAAGACATTTAAACATACACATGAGCAATTATTTGTGCTCTTAATGTTAATTTCTTGTGAATCATATATATCTATTAGTAAGTTTTTTGACTGTAAAACAAGGGTGTAAGAAATGTTGAATTTATTTACAGAAAGTATAGCTACTCGTGCTCTGTAGAGGAATAGAAGAGACATTTGTGTTTCTGCCTTTTTATTTATTGTGGTTAAAGAAAGATACATTTTGAAGTGGGAAAGATAATAAAAGAATGATTTGATAATATATTAATTTTAAAATACGTTAAATAAATTCTTAACAAGACATTTCAGAATTACTTATGTGCTCACACACATAGCTATATACCTATGAATCAACCAATAAACCATTTTGTATACACATATGCACACAGGTCTGCAGCAGAAATAAGCAAGTTTTATCAGGTGATGGAAAAGGAGGGAATAACTGAAATAGTTTTCCTTCTGTACGTGCAGACTTTCTTCCAATTCCTTCTTGTTCTTCAGCAATCAGAAGTACTTTTACAGAATCACAGAATCACAGAATTTCTAGGTTGGAAGAGACCTCAAGATCATCGAGTCCAACCTCTAACCTAACACTAACAGTACCCACTAAACCATATCCCTAAGCTCTACATCTAAACGTCTTTTGAAGACTTCCAGGGATGGTGACTCCACCACCTCCCTGGGCAGCCCGTTCCAGTGCCTAACAACCCTTTCAGTAAAGAAATTCTTCCTAACATCTAACCTAAAACTCCCCTGGCGTAACTTTAGCCCATTCCCCCTCGTCCTGTCACCAGGCACATGGGAGAACAGGCCAACCCCCACCTCGCTACAGCCTCCCTTAATGTACTTATACAGAGCAATAAGGTCACCCCTGAGCCTCCTCTTCTCTAGGCTGAACAAGCCCAGCTCCTTCAGCCGCTCCTCATAGGACTTGCTCTCCAGGCCCCTCACCAGCTTCGTCGCCCTTCTTTGGACCCGCTCAAGCACCTCGATGTCCTTCTTGTAGCGAGGGGCCCAAAACTGAACACAGTACTCGAGGTGCGGCCTCACCAGAGCCGAGTACAGGGGGACGATCACCTCCCTAGCCCTGCTGGTCACAGTGTTTCTGATACAAGCCAGGATGCCGTTGGCCTTCTTGGCCACCTGAGCACACTGCTGGCTCATATTCAGCCGACTGTCCACCATCACTCCCAGGTCCTTCTCTGCCTGGCAGCTCTCCAACCATTCCTCTCCCAGCCTGTAGTTCTGCTTGGGGTTATTGCGCCCCAGGTGCAGGACCCGGCACTTGGCCTTGTTGAACTTCATACAGTTGACCTCAGCCCATCGGTGCAGCCTATCCAGATCCTCCTGCAGAGCCTTCCTACCCTCGAGCAGATCGACACACGCACCTAGCTTGGTGTCATCTGCAAACTTACTGAGGGTGCACTCAATGCCGTCATCCAGATCATTGATGAAGATGTTAAAGAGGACCGGCCCCAGCACCGAGCCCTGGGGGACGCCACTAGTGACTGGCCTCCAACTGGACTTGGCTCCATTTACCACAACTCTTTGGGCCCGGCTATCCAGCCAGTTTCTAACCCAACGAAGCGTGCACCAGTCCAAGCCAAGAGCAGCCAGTTTCTTGAGGAGAATGCTGTGGGAGACGGTGTCAAAAGCCTTGCTGAAGTCAAGGTAGACCACATCCACAGCCTTTCCCTCATCCACCCAGCGCGTCACTTTGTCGTAGAAGGAGATCAGGTTCGTCAAGCAGGACCTGCCTTCCATAAACCCATGCTGGCTGGGCCTGATCGCCTGCTTGCCCTTCAAGTGCCGCATGATGACTCCCAAGAGGATCTGCTCCATGAGCTTCCCTGGTACTGAGGTCAAACTGACCGGCCTGTAGTTCCCCGGGTCTGCCCTCCGGCCCTTCTTGTAGATGGGCGTCACATTTGCTAGTCGCCAGTCAGCTGGGACCTCCCCCGATAGCCAGGACTGCTGATAAATGATGGATAGGGGCTTGGCCAGCTCCTCTGCCAGTTCTCTCAGTACCCTTGGGTGGATCCCATCCGGCCCCATCGATTTGTGCACATCCAAGTGCCGTAGCAGGTCACCAACCAGTTCTTCGTGGATGGTGAGGGCCACATCCTGCTCCCCGTCCCCTTCCACCAGTTCTGGGTACTGGGTATCCAGAGAGCAACCGGTTTTGCCGCTAAAGACTGAGGCAAAGAAGGCATTAAGCACCTCTGCCTTTTCCTCATCTCTTGTAACTAAGTTTCCCCCCGCATCCAGTAAAGGATGGAGATTCTCCCTAGTCCTCCTTTTTGTGTTGATGTATTTATAAAAGCGTTTTTTGTTATCTTTAACAGCAGTAGCCAGATTGAGCTCCAGATGAGCTTTGGCCTTCCTAATCTTGTCCCTGCACAGCCTCACTACATCCTTATAGTCCTCCTTAGTGGCCTGCCCAATTTTCCAAAGATTATAAACCCTCTTTTTTCTCCTAAGCTCAAGCCACAATTCTCTGTTGAGCCAGGCTGGTCTTCTTCCCCGCTGGCTCATCTTTGGGCGCATGGGAATAGACCGCTCCTGCGCCATTAGGATTTGCCTCTTAAAGAGCGCCCAGCCTTTCTGGACCCCTCTGCCCTTCAGAACCGCCTCCCATGGGACTCCACCAACTAGTGTCCTGAGCAGCCCAAAGTCAGCCCTCCGAAAGTCCAATACAGTGGTTTTACTGGTTCCCTTCCTGGCCCCGCCAAGAAGAGTGAACTCCACGATTTCGTGGTCACTCTGCCCAAGACTGTTCCCGACAATCACATCCTCCACCAGTCCTTCTCTGTTTGTGAAGAGAAGGTCTAGCAGGGCACCGCCCCTGGTAGGTTCACTAATCAGCTGCGTCAGGAAGCTATCTTCCACTCTCTCCAGAAACCTCCTAGACTGCTTCCTCTGGGCTGTGTTGTGCTTCCAGGATATGTCAGGGAAGTTGAAGTCCCCCACGAGTACAAGCGTACCATTTTAGTACCATTTTAGTACCATTATTAACCTTACCTTGTCTTTCTTGAATACTTTTTTCCTTCTTGAATGGCAACAAGTAGTCAGTCAAATTCCACTTCTTACCCAATTATATCCATCTTGTTTCTCCTTACTCTCCAGTTTGGTATGTATTTCAGCACTAGAAAATCTTGCAGCTCTAAACACAGATGTAGCAGTGAACATAAATAGTAAACCCCCATAACTTAAATAAGAAATTAATCTTAATCACTTAATAGTGTGGAAATAATCAATCAGAAATACTGCAATTTATCCCTCAATGACTAAAGATCAACATGCAGAATTAACAGAAGTCATGAATAAAACTGCTTCTAATTACAACAAAAGTAGTTGGTATTAGGGAGCATAGTCGTATCATGGCTATCAGAAACTGAGTATTTTTTAAGTGCTAGTATGAGTACAATCATGCTAACAACCATGACTACACATCATGCTTGAGTACAATCATGCTAACAATCTAAGAAATTACTTGGTTATGAAAGTATTTTAAGAAACTAACCAACAGTGAACCCAATATTCAAACTGACATAATTTAATCAAGGTATGACTTCGTATTATTCTGTATTTAAATTTATACTCAGTAAGACAAGCCAGCAAAACCTCTATGATTTACTGGGGGAAAAAAAAAAAAAAAAAAAAAAAAAAGTGAAAAGCAATCGGTCGTTGAAAGCTTGGAATATAGTGCTTTGTCTGAGGAGCATTTCTTGTTTTCATTTATGTGGTAGGTCTGTGTGTGCTATGAGAAGTTATAATACTTCTCTAATAAAGAAGATTTGCAGCTGATTTGGATGAGGATAGGCTTTTGTATTCCAGAGCAATTTTGACAGCTACTCTTAAGACAACTCAATGGACTGAAACCATTTTTCATTTGTGCCGTAATTATAAAAGTATGAAACCTTTGATACTGTGAAAGTACCAATCTTTGTTCTGTGCCTTTTCTCACCTCCCTGCATCTCTCAATTGTGATAAAAATTATCAAGTAGCCATCATAGAAGAGCAAAATCAATGCTATACACAACATGTAGTTGGTTGAAAACAGACATTTTAAGTTTCAAATCCAGTCCAGAGGGCAACAGGGATCACTGTAGATACAAAGTTTCTGCTTCCTCTCCCATGTTTTTCTGAACCTACTCCATGTTACTAATTTTCAATTACTTTTTCTTTCTTTTTTTTTTTTTTCCTCCTTTTTTTTTCCCTCTAATGATATTTTCCTTTTTTGGACAACCTTTGTGCTATATTGACAGTATGTTTCCACGATAAGAGAAGCCCAGCTTGCCAACTGCTGTTTAATTTTGCTAATTAATGAAGGTTCACCCACTGGTCTGCCTCATGGAGCACTTCTGTGTTGAATTCCCAAGCTCCCTCCTGGGTAAAGTCTCTCCTGGGCAACACACTGAGGCCTCCACGTTCCCTCTGGTGCTGTGTCAAAGGGAGAGCAGTGAGTATATGCACTATGAAAAAGGAGTATTTGTTAGAATGATCAGTGAAGCACAATACCTGTGCATTTTGAATGACTATAGTTCATAAAATAAAAGTTGAAAATAGACCTTGTTAAGAGGAAACTCAATTACACTGCAGTCTCTTCGTCCTAAACAGAGACAGAACAGTAGTTATGCTGACACCCAGCAAGGTCGGAGTCTCACTCCAGGACTTTGCCTTCCCCTTTCTTGTAATTCTGCCCAATCTAGCTTTTGGCAAGAAAGACAAGAATAATTTTCTTTGTTCTTGTTCAGCTCTTTTCTGCTGCTAATCACCCTTCTGTACATATCAGGACACCTTTAACATAAATTTTAAATATATACACCCACAAAACAAGTAAACCCAGTTAACCTTACTTGAAATGCAGTTATTGAGAATGTTTCTCATGATACAGTATTTGTAATTTGTAGTGTCTGTGTATAGTAGCACTACTGTTTCTACAGTGCAGCTGCTTTCTGCAGAGGTAATGAGATTTTGCCATAATTCATCTATCTTCACAGAATATACTGATTTCTGTGTAGTTTGTTGAGGATAAGGCTTATTGCTTAGGCTCTATAGGTGTATTACTAAAAAATTATTGAAGTTGGAGCTGCATCAAAAATATTCACTGTTGCTAAAATATACTTTTTTTCAGAAGGGCCAAGTTCAAACTTTTCACAATGTTTAAAAGTTTCAACTTCTTGGTCTAGTCCAGGAAACCCAAAAATTTTGGAATGTTGAACGAAAAAGGATGTTGGGTTTCCAATCCATTCTTACTTGAACTAAATCCAGTTTAAATTAGGAGACAAAATGGAATGTCTAGCTCACTTAAAAAATATACCTAAACAGTTGCCTCTTCTGATACACTCTGGTAGTTGATAGCATTGTTTAATGCCTGATTACAATCAAAAGCATCCTGTAACATGCTCTTTTTTGCAATGAATGGTGCTGTATTTCATTTAGTTAACTGGGCTTTAGTTAGTTCAGTTAATACCAACACTGAAACTTATTCATGATCCGCTGCATGCTACTCATCGGTTACCACACATACATTGCTGTATTCCGGATAAACACTAGATGGCAGAAATTTTGAGTAAGTCATGACCGTGGTTGAGCTGATTTAGCATCAGGGGCCGCCGGTGGTCTGCGGCAAGAGGTGTCTCAGGAAGCCGCCTAACCTTCCGGCTGAGCCAAGTTGTCTACAGTCATCTCCAGGCGGTCAGGATGGTTTACGTCATGTGAGTTTCAAGAGGAGCTTGAGGAATGTCTCTTGTAAGGCAAAGGCAAGGCTGCCTAACGCCCCATCTATGGAGCACGTTGCTGTGTGTGGAGCATGTTCGGCTTGCTGTAGCATAAGAATGCTTATCTCTCAAAGGATTCCTTGCTTCCCTGCTCTGTTGCTCCTTTGTGGCCGGTGTCAGGGAGAACAGCGCTGGGAGCTCGAGGCAGTGCCTTCGGCAGCTCTGCTCTTCAAAGCCAGCGGCGCTTCTGTTCCTCGGCAAAATGAACTGTAATTCCTTCTCCCAGAAGTGGTGTAGCAGAAGTTTGGTAGATCACGTGAGGACTTTTTCCTGCAAATGCAAGGCAATCTTGGCAGCAGCAGCTGAAATTGTTTCTCTGAGTCCGTTCAGCCTTGGCTGCTGTCAGCAATGTGGAGAAGAGGACCAGCACTGCATGGCAAGATCTGGCACAGGCTGTCATGGCACGCTACCTTTTTGGAGCCATATAAACTGCTGGGTCTTAGCCAAGTTTTCAGATGTTTGCCCCTTGCTTTTTCGACTTTATTGCTTAAAACCATACTGCACACGTGCAGTATTGTTTCAGTGTTTCTAGAAATGAAATATGTTTATACGATTACAAGAAAGTAAATAAATGGATACGTGTATAAATAATAATGTGTCTTTGTAGAGCACTGGATCTAATTACTCATATTTACATTTAAGTGTGGATATACATACACGTATGCATACACACACGCAGACTGCAAGTTTCGTAGATAGATATTTTCCCATTTCGCGCTTCCCAGCCCAAATCAGCGAGCCACCAATCAGCGAGCGTGTGAAGGGCATGTGGCTTGAACAGCATTCAGCCAATCAGAGAGGCACTGTGAGAAGAGCACTCCCTCCCTGCCACAAAATGTCGGCCCCCAGTGTGTTGCACGGGGAGGGATTTTGTGTTCCCATGGCCACTGCAGAAGCTAGACAAATAGTCAGGTTTGGGCTGCCAGTCACAAGACAAGGTGTAATTGTGAGGAGGTAGGGGGTTCTGCCTGCTGGAAAGTAAGACTGGCGGACCTCCCATGTGGTCACACGTGCAATATTGTTTCTGTCCTTTTAGAAATGCAAATACGGATATATGATTATCGGTAAGCAAACAGTTGCACACATGCATACAAAATAGTGTTTACCTGTAGAAAAACACCATGTAGATTACACATATTCCGTTTATTTGTAGATATACATACACGTTTACGGACTAGCAAACACACTGCAAGTTTCGTAGATAGGTATTTTCCCATTTCGCGCTTCCCAGCCCAAATCAGCGAGCCACCAATCAGCGAGCGTGTGAAGGGCATGTGGCTTGAACAGTACGCAGCCAATCGGAGAGGCACTGTGAGAAGAGCACTCCCTCCCTGCCACAAAATGTCGGCCCCCAGCGTGTTGCACGGGGAGGGATTTTGTGTTCCCATGGCCACTGCAGAAGCTAGACAAATAGTCAGGTTTGGGCTGCCAGTCACAAGACAAGGTGTAATTGTGAGGAGGTAGGGGGTTCTGCCTGCTGGAAAGTAAGACTGGCGGACCTCCCATGTGGTCACACGTGCAATATTGTTTCTGTCCTTTTAGAAATGCAAATACGGATATATGATTATCGGTAAGCAAACAGTTGCACACATGCATACAAAATAGTGTTTATCTGTAGAAAAACACCATGTAGATTACACATATTCCGTTTATTTGTAGATATACATACACGTTTACGGACTAGCAAACACACTGCAAGTTTCGTAGATAGGTATTTTCCCATTTCGCGCTTCCCAGCCCAAATCAGCGAGCCACCAATCAGCGAGCGTGTGAAGGGCATGTGGCTTGAACAGTACGCAGCCAATCGGAGAGGCACTGTGAGAAGAGCACTCCCTCCCTGCCACAAAATGTCGGCCCCCAGTGTGTTGCACGGGGAGGGATTTTGTGTTCCCATGGCCACTGCAGAAGCTAGACAAATAGTCAGGTTTGGGCTGCCAGTCACAAGACAAGGTGTAATTGTGAGGAGGTAGGGGGTTCTGCCTGCTGGAAAGTAAGACTGGCAGACCTCCCATGTGGTCACACGTGCAATATTGTTTCTGTCGTTTTAGAAATGCAAATATGGATATATGATTACCAGTAAGCAAACAATTGCACACATGCTTACAAAATAGTGTTTATCTGTAGAAAAACACCATGTAGATTACACATATTCCGTTTATTTGTAGATATACATACACGTTTACGGACTAGCAAACACACTGCAAGTTTCGTAGATAGGTATTTTCCCATTTCGCGCTTCCCAGCCCAAATCAGCGAGCCACCAATCAGCGAGTGTGTGAAGGGCTTGTGGCTTGAACTGCACGCAGCCAATCGGAGAGGCACTGTGAGAAGAGCACTCCCTCCCTGCCACAAAATGTCGGCCATCTGTAAATAGGGGCTGCCACAAAATGTCGGCCCCCAGTGTGTTGCACGTGGAGTGACTTCCTGTTTTCAGGGACTTCAGCACAAACTAAACGCATAGGCCGGTTTGGGCTGCCAGTCACAAGAGAAGGCGTAATTGGGCGGAGGCAGGGATGTTCTAACTGCTGGAGGGCAAGACTGATGGGAGGTTATTGGAAGCCTGCGAGCAGTGACAGAGGCCGCTGGTGACCCACTGCATGAGGTGTCTCAGTAACCACCTACTTTTCTTGCCAATCCAAGTTGTCTCCTGGTCTCTCCAAGGGGTTGGGGTGGTTTCTGCCACATGAGTTTCAGATGAGTCTGAGGCACTTCTCTACTAAGGCAAAGCCAGGGCTGCCAAATGCCCCATCTGCACAGCATGTTGCTGTCCACTGCTTGCTGCAGAATGAGGGTGCTGTGGCCTCAGAGGGTGCTTTGTATCCAAGCGGCCTCTCTCCCTTGTGTCTAGTGGCCAGCACACGCCGCAAGTACCGTAGATAGATATTTTCGCATTTAGCGCTTCCCAGCCAAAAGGCAGCGGGCCACCAATCAGTGGGTGAATTCAGGGCATGTGGCTCGAACAGCATGCAGCCAATCAGAGAGGCACTGTGAGAGGAGCGCTCCCTCCCTGTCACAAAATGTCGGCTCCCGGTGTGTTGCACGTGGAGGGATTTCTTGTTCCCATGGCCACTGCAGAAGCTAGACTCAGAGGCCGGTTTGGGCTGCCAGTCACAAGAGAAGGCGTACTGGGGAGGAGGTAGGGGCGTTCTGCCTGCTGGAGGGTAGGACTGGTGGGAGGTTCTTGGAAGCCTGGGAGCGGTGACAGGGGCCGCTGATGGCCTGCGGCAAGAGGTGTCTCAGGAAGCCGCCTAACCTTCCGGCTGAGCCAAGTTGTCTACAGTCATCTCCAGGCGGTCAGGATGGTTTACGTCATGTGAGTTTCAAGAGGAGCTTGAGGAATGTCTCTTGTAAGGCAAAGGCAAGGCTGCCTAACGCCCCATCTACGGAGCACATTGCTGTGTGTGGAGCATGTTCGGCTTGCTGTAGCATAAGAATGCTTATCTCTCAAAGGATTCTTTGCTTCCCTGCTCTGTTGCTCCTTTGTGGCCGGTGTCAGGGAGGACAGCTCTGGGAGCTCGAGGCAGTGCCTTCGGCAGCTCTGCTCTTCAAAGCCAGCGGCGCTTCTGTTCCTCGGCAAAATGAACTGTACTTCCTTCTCCCAGAAGTGGTGTTGCAGAAATTTGGCAGTTCACGTGAGGACTTTTTCCTGCAAATGCAAGGCAATCTTGGCAGCAGCAGCTGAAATTGTTTCTCTGAGTCCGTTCAGCCTCGGCTGCTGTCAGCAATGTGGAGAAGAGGACCAGCACTGCATGGCAAGATCTGGCACAGGCTGTCATGGCACGCTACCTTTTTGGAGCCATATAAACTGCTGGGTCTTAGCCAAGTTTTCAGATGTTTGCCCCTTGCTTTTTCGACTTTATTGCTTAAAACCATACTGCACACGTGCAGTATTGTTTCAGTGTTTCTAGAAATGAAATATGTTTATACGATTACAAGAAAGTAAATAAATGGATACGTGTATAAATAATAATGTGTCTTTGTAGAGCACTGGATCTAATTACTCATATTTACATTTAAGTGTGGATATACATACACGTATGCATACACACACGCAGACTGCAAGTTTCGTAGATAGATATTTTCCCATTTCGCGCTTCCCAGCCCAAATCAGCAAGCCACCAATCAGCGAGCGTGTGAAGGGCATGTGGCTTGAACAGCACGCAGCCAATCGGAGAGGCACTGTGAGAAGAGCACTCCCTCCCTGCCACAAAATGTCGGCCCCCAGTGTGTTGCACGGGGAGGGATTTTGTGTTCCCATGGCCACTGCAGAAGCTAGACAAATAGTCAGGTTTGGGCTGCCAGTCACAAGACAAGGTGTAATTGTGAGGAGGTAGGGGGTTCTGCCTGCTGGAGGGTAAGACCTGCGCACCTCCCATGTGGTCACACGTGCAATATTGTTTCTGTCCTTTAAGAAATGCAAATATGGATATATGATTACTGGTAAGCAAACAATTGCACACATGCATACAAAATAATGTTTATCTTTAGAAAAACACCATGTAGATTACACATATTCCATTTATTTGTAGATATACATACACGTTTACAGACTAGCAATCACATTGCAAGTTTTGTAGATAGGTTTTTTCCCATTTCGCGCTTCCCAGCCCAAATCAGCGAGCCACCAATCAGCAAGCGTGTGAAGGGCATGTGGCTTGAACAGCATTCAGCCAATCAGAGAGGCACTGTGAGAAGAGCACTCCCTCCCTGCCACAAAATGTCGGCCCCCAGTGTGTTGCACGGGGAGGGATTTTGTGTTCCCATGGCCACTGCAGAAGCTAGACAAATAGTCAGGTTTGGGCTGCCAGTCACAAGACAAGGTGTAATTGTGAGGAGGTAGGGGGTTCTGCCTGCTGGAAAGTAAGACTGGCAGACCTCCCATGTGGTCACACGTGCAATATTGTTTCTGTCCTTTTAGAAATGCAAATACGGATATATGATTATCGGTAAGCAAACAATTGTACACATGCATACAAAATAGTGTTTATCTGTAGAAAAACACCATGTAGATTACACATATTCCGTTTATTTGTAGATATACATACACGTTTACGGACTAGCAAACACACTGCAAGTTTCGTAGATAGGTATTTTCCCATTTCGCGCTTCCCAGCCCAAATCAGCGAGCTGATTTAAAGATCAAAGCCGAAATTTCCTTAAGTGGTATATTCTTTATTGCAGCGCTGGATGCACGGGGGATCCTTCCGCCTATCGTGCATGTCCGAAGTGACAAAATATCTCATATTTATACAGCAAAACAATGAATATTCAATTAGCATGCATACATATTCATCACCTAACCCCGCCTACCCTCGCTTCGTATGCTAATTAGCTTATCAGTCCTTGCGCTTGCGCAAAGCCTTCCAAGAATTGTGGGCCGGGGTCTCCAGGATGTGGGCAGTGGTCTTTGGGAGGAAGGCCGTAGGTCTTCCTCGTAATGCACTTTTCACCTTTGCTTAATCAGTTGTTTTCCAAGCTGTAAAAATGCTGAGTTGGCTTTCAGTTTAACTGAGGGTCGGCAGATAACAGGAAGTCTCAGTTAACAAGACAAGACAATTGACTCAAGTTATCTCAAGTCTCAGCCTGACTAACGGTTAACAGATACTGGGATGTTTTCAAATAACAAGATGCTTAAACATAACAAAAGGTCTACAGATAACAAGATGTCGTTTACTTTGTCCTTGCTAACTTTTAACCACAAGTTTTATTCTAAAGTGAGTTTATACTATATCATTCCCCCCTTTTCTGGAAAATCTAGTAAATTCTTTTACTTAATACGGAAATTTTCTTCCCAGTCTTTATGATATGTACCCCTCAATACCTGACCATGCACATTTGTCAAGGAGGTTAACATGGACATTCGTTGTAACAATTTCCAATTCCAAACAAGTAATACAAAAGACAATATTAAACTTACACCAACTAATATCAATAAAACAATAATTGGGTGACTCAATGTGTTCAAAATCCCAGTTACAGTTGGCAACCATCCAAAAAGTGTATCCCACCAGTTGTGACTTGTGTCTCGTTTTACTCTTTGCAAAACTCTGCTTATTTCCTTTGTATCACGATGGACAGTAATTAGAGTCTTCTCTACATTTTCCTGAATGCCTTTTAAAATTCTAATCAGGTCTTGGTGTTTAACTAGTTGCTTCACTAGTGTGAGGTTCATCCCAATAGGTGTAGGTAGTAACTTATGATACATTGTGTTGTTAGACTTGATCAGCTGGTGGGATACCACTGGTGCCAAATATAGAATATCACACCCAACGATTCTAACAAAGTTATAAATACAGAAATTAGAATGATGTTTGCTATGGAGAGTTATGTTCTCCTTATCTACTTCTACAAAATCACAAGCAGTTCTTAAACACACACACCCTTGACCAACATATACAAGCACATTCTTTTGGCTAGTATTTGGATGAATTTCAAAGTGACAAATACCTTGCTCCGTGTCAAAACATACATCCTGAGCCTCAATTGTATTGCTTTCACAAATAAATCCTCGTTGTTCCCCGGTAACACATGATTCTAGATTTACAGACTGCCATTTCCCATTCTCCATCCGTATAGTAAGCACGAAGGCAGTAGCCATGTTATTAATGGGCATAAGTACAATTTACCAGGGTCCATGAGGACTGGAACTTCTCAAAATCATTGGCATTGTCCCAGACTGCCTTTTGGACTTCAGCCGGAAAAATGCCTTTACTTCCTTCCCTAATGATCAAGGCAGCCGTTGCCTGCAACCATAACTGTGCTTGCATACAACTAAGAGCTCAGGATACATTATCTTGTGTCCACTCTTCTCCTAATTTTCACCATTCTGATGGTTTTTATAAATAGTTACCATTTGTTCGCCAGATGACCATAACTGATAACTTTCCATTAAAGTTCTTATCCTCTGTTGTTACGGCTTTAGTTCAAGGCCACCCACCATTCTCTATTATCACAGAGGCACCTTCTTGAATCACAATTACAACTATAAGCCATAAAAACAAAACAATTCTATGAACAAATTTTCTACCAACTATATTACCAAATACTCCCGACCATAATGTCCTCATCTTGATCGACTAAGCTTTAGTTTCAGTTCATTGTCACCTAGTGTTACTTTTCAAGGAGCTCCTGGAGCCTTCTTCACTCGGGAATAGTGGATTCAAGCGGTTTGTTCTCTAATCTTGATAGCAGTGTGAGTTGTCAGCAACACTTGATACAGTCCATTCCATTTCTCCTCTAGGGGTTGTCCTGAAAAAATCTTTATATATACATAGTCCCCAGGCTTAAAGGGGTGGATTGGTTGATCCAACCCTCTAGCTCTGGTCCCTAACACAAATTTATGTACTTTATTTAATTGTTTTTGAAGTTCAGTTATATAAGTATATAAATATTCTGATCCCAGCTGCGTTAGATCCTCCCCACTAAATAGAAATTGATATGGCCTTCCATATAAAATTTCAAAGGGGCTCAAATTCTCTTTTACTCTAGGTTTAACTCTAATTCTGAGTAATGCTAAAGGGAGGGATTGAGGCCATGACAAATTAGCCTCTTGTCCGATTTTAGCTATTTGTTGTTTAATTAAATGGTTCATTTTTTCTACCTGTCCACTTGCCTGTGGTCTATAAGGGGTATGTAGTTGCCAATCTATCTTTAAGATCTTACTTATCTGTTGTACCACTTGTGCACAAAAATGTGAACCTCTATCAGAAGACATTGCTACTGGAATCCCGTAGCGTGGTATTATTTCATTTAACAAGACTTTAACCACTTCTCTTGCTTTGTTTGTTCGACAGGGAAAAGCTTTGGGCCAACCAGAAAATGTGTCAGTCAAAACCAGTAAATAACGAAACCCCCCTTTTCTAGGGAGTTCTGAAAAATCAATTTGCCACTGTTGTCCTGGATAATTTCCTTTACTAATTATTCCAAATTTTATTCTATTCTTAGTATTGGGGTTGTTACGTAAACAGATGCTACATTGTTGAGTTACTTGTTTTATTGTTGTGTATAAATTTCGTCCTACTAATGTCTGACTCATGCTCTTATGCAATGTGTCAGCTCCCCAATGTGTTTTATTATGTTCTGTGAGAACTATGGGCCGTATCAAATTAGAGGGTATTATCACACGGTTATCTTTTAAATATACCCATCCATCTGGTTTCCTTTTACCTTTCAAATCTTCAATTAATTTTAAGTCTTCTTTTGTATAATTTGGTTTTTGGTCCCTGTACATAGTTTGGATTTTACCGTCTGGTATCAAAGACATTGCCTTCACCTCAATTATTTCAGCTGCCCGTTTAGCCTCCTGATCTGCCAATCGATTTCCAATTTCAAAATCAGCATTCCCCTTTTGGTGTCCCCGACAATGCATGATAGCTACCTTTTCTGGTTGTTTTACTGCCTCTAACAACCTTAAAATTTCTTCAGCATGTTTTATCCCTGGGCAGTCAACAATCCACGTTCTTTCCAAATTGCTCCATGAGCATGTACCACGCCGAATGCATATTTAGAATCTGTCCAAATATTTATTTTCCTTCCTGCTGCCAGTTCCAGTGCTCACGTAAGTGCAATTACCTGTGCTTTCTGGGTGGACGTCCCAGGGAGTAATGGTTTAGACTCGATTACCTGTTGAGCAGTTGTAACAGCATATCCTGCCTTACGTTGTCCTTGTTTTACAAAGCTGCTCCCATCAGTATACCAAGATTCATCAGCATCTTCTAAAGGTTCCTCCTTAAGATCAGGTCGACTAGAATACACAGTCTCCATTGTTTCTATACAATCATGAGTTATAGGTTCATCCAGAGTTCTGCTAAGGAAAGAAGCTGGATTTACGACGTTAGTGACCACAATTTCCACATCATCTTGTTCTACTAATATTGCTTGATATTTTAAAATCTCTGTGGTGAAAGCCAGTGGTTTCCTTTTTGTTCCAAAACTGTTGAGACCGTATGGGAGACTAACACTATCATTTTCTGTCCCATTGTAAACTTCCGAGCTTCTTGTATATTGATAACAACAGCTGCAACAGCTCGAAGGCATCCGGGCCATCCTTTACTTACTTCATCTAATTGTTTAGAGAAGTAAGCTACTGCTCGTTTATAGGGACCCAATCTTTGTGCTAGTACTCCCAAAGCTATCCCTTGTCTCTCATGAGAAAACAACCAGAAGGGTTTCGAAAGATCCGGTAATCCCAAAGCTGGAGCTTGCATCAATTCTCGTTTAAGTTGTTTGAAGGCGTTTCGTGCTTCTCTAGTCCAGACTAACTTTGACTGATTACTCTTTATCAATTCATATAGAGGCTTTACCATTAGTCCATAATTATAAATCCAAAGGCGACACCAACCTGTCATTCCTAGAAAGGTTCGTAGCTCCTTTACCATTTGGGGTTCTGAGTCCGGCAAATGACTTCCTTACGTTCAGTTCCTAGTTCTCGCTGACCTCCCGAAATTCCAAATCCCAAGTAGGTCGCGTGTTGTTGAACCAGCTGGACTTTCTGTTGAGAGACTCGTTATCCATTTAAACCCAGAAAATTAAGGAGACTTATAGTCCATTGAATACAACTCTCTTTAGTCTCGGTAGCTATTAAGAGATCATCTACGTATTGTAACAAAGCCCCTTCAGTGTCCGGAGGTATCCAAGTTTCAAGTTCCTTTGCTAATTGGTTTCCAAAAATAGTGGGGCTATTCTTGAATCCTTGTGGTAGCACTGTCCACGTTAACTGTGTCTTTCTGCCTGAGTCAGGGTTTTCCCATTCAAAGGCAAATAGGTTTTGGCTTTCAGTGGCTAAAGGTAGGCAGAAGAAGGCATCTTTTAAATCCAGTACGGTAAACCAGACTTGACTATTCCTTAATTTAGTCAGCAAAGTATAAGGGTTTGCCACTACTGGATGTATATCCACAGTGATCTTATTTATGGCCCTCAGATCCTGAACTAGCCTATATCTTTTTCCATCTGCCTTTTTAATTGGCAATATGGGTGTATTGTATTCTGATTCACATTCAATCAATAATCCATACTGTATAAATCTATCAATTATCTCTTTAATTCCTTTCCTATCTTCTATCCTCAAAGGATATTGCTTAACCTTAATGGGTTTCTCTCCTGGCTTTAATTTAATAATTATCGGGGTCACATTTTTAGCTCTTCCAGAGACTTCAGTGGCCCAAACTCCTGGATATACTTGATTTATGATCTCTAAGGGTGTTTCACTTTTAGGGTCGGTTTGTATTAGTGCCAGGCTTAACACATTTATTAGTTGTTCTTCTCCTATCCTTAATTCCATTTTCCTTTTTTCGAAGATAATTTCTGCTTCTAATTGTTCTAACAGATCTCAACCTAATAGAGATTTTGGAGATCCAGGTAGATATAAAAACCTATGTATCCCCATTTGTTTCCTGTTATAAATGAGGTCTGAATTTTGTAATATTTATAAAACAAATATTTCTAAAAGGTATATAAAAGGCAAGTAAACAGCGCTGGGTGTGCAGGGAGTCTACGCTCCAACACGCACACACAAACATCAAACGTTCTAAATACATGTATACAGAACATTGCTTTACATAATAACCTGAGTATGCCTATACATACATACAATCAGGATAGGTAACAAACAATCCTTTGAGTTCCATAACTTAACAGTCCCCATTCTGCCAGCCTGTTCCTCTTCACTTCTTTTTCCTGCTTCTGTACTGATGTAACTTCATAGTGTTGCCTTTTTTTTTTTTTTTTTTTTTTTTTTTTTTTTTAGAAGCAGGCTCCCCTCTAATACCCTTCTCTCCACAGCAGTTCTTTTCAAAACAACTGTTTAATTAGTCAAACAACTTTGAATGTAACAACAACAGCAAACACCCAGAAACATCCATGCCTTAATGGCTGGAGAACAAGAAACCCCAGACTGCATGGAGTCTCCTGAATCACCCTTCTTTGTTAATATCAACCATTTTCTCGACACGAATTACCACTCCATATATAACATTTCCCCAACTTGTATTTCAAAGGTTCACAAAAATAAGCCTTTTCGGTTACACCCTTTTACCTTAACATAATCATTCCGTAAAGGCATTAATGCTTGATTTAGAACTGAATACGTTGCCCCATATCAATAAGAAATTTCACTTCTGTTCCTCTCCTAACTTCATTATAATCAGTGGAGGATCTGCTAGGGTAGATTCCCCGGGTCCCCATTAGACCTGTTGAAATCAGGGGCCGATGATTACCCTAGAAAAAGGCTAGTCAATTTGTCCTCTGAAGCCAGGTCCAAACCGTTTGTTTTTTTTTTGTTTTTTTGTTTTTTTTTTTTTTCTTTCTTCCTCATTACATTTCAGAGTTGGTCCAAAAATTCCACAGGGGTTTCTTTTAGACCTTGTTGGAAGCATATTCTCAATTCCCAAATCGTCCAGATTCTAGTATTTACTTAACCGTTCATAATTTTCAGGATGATGAGGGTCTTAGTGGGGGTCGGTCAGGAAAATGCAATTGTCCACAGTTCCCTGAGCGATCCCATCGGCAATCTGAGCTCACACATGAACTCAGGTTGTTTTCAGAGTTAACTGCTTTTCTGTTTCTGTGACAACTCTCTGGGACTCATCATGATCCCTTTGCCCCAGAGGGCTAACACCCAAGATTTTAAGGTCTCAGCCCCAGGCCGAGGCAGAACTGTTAACATTCCTACATCCTCTTTCCCTGCTCATTCAACTTCAAACACCTTTAACACTTGCAATAACCCTTTTAACACTTCCTTTATCTTTCTCCAGCCTGTACTTTTCTAATGCCAGCATCAAAAGCACAGTTAGGGACCAACTTAATTCCGTACCTTTTCCCTCCAAGATGCTGAAACAACATCAGTATACAACATTCCATCCTATTTTCCTTCTCAAAAACAACATTGTAAAGCTCCATTAAAAGGCCACTTTTTCCAACATTCCAGCTTATAAAGCAGCCACCATTGAGTACAATATTTTGTCAGAGTTTTCTTATTTTCACTTCCACCCGGAGCCCCCCCTATATCCTTCCAATAACTCAAAATACAGCCCAACGTACTTTTCTTAGGAATTTCACTGCTTACTCGTCCCCCCATTTTCCAGTTCACACTCTCAGAATACATGTATCACTTACAAAACTGTGGGCACACAGGTATCTTTCAATAGCGATGTCACAAAACTACTATTATTACCAGGAGATATTGCCAAAATCACAATAACAATAATCAGAGTCAAATTCCACACGCGATAGGTCAGAAAACCAAGATATGTAACACTGTAACGATATCTTTCTTATAACAACGCCACGAAACTACTATTATCACCAAGAAAATAGCCAAAATCGCAGTAACAATAACCAGAGTTAAATATCACACTCCATGAGTCAGAAAACCAAAGTAGGCAACACAATTCCAGATGGACCTTAAAGCGAGCTCTTTCCTTAAGGTCCCCAAATATACTTATGGTGCTTACCACAAAGTATATACCAAACACTGCCTCGCAGAAGATCACCTTCCGACTTAACAGACAGTTCCAGATACAGATGGACCTCAAGGTCCCCAGATATACTTGTGGTACTAACCACAAAGTATATACCAAATACTGTCCTGCAGAAGATCACCTTCCGACTTACTGGACAGTCCCAGATGACCGGTCTACCAGAAAACCAAACCAGAATAAAGAATATACTCACTTACAATGATGGGGTCCTTGTCTGCCTCCGCAGTGATCCGGTGAGTCGAGGAGTCCCTCCGGGAAATCCCGGGGGTACCCTAGGGAGTCCTGTCCCCAGCGGGTCCTGCGGACCGGCAGAGAGGTTGTCCCATCTGGGGTGCCAAATTGATTTAAAGATCAAAGCCGAAATTTCCTTAAGTGGTATATTCTTTATTGCAGCGCTGGATGCACGGGGGATCCTTCCGCCTATCGTGCATGTCCGAAGTGACAAAATATCTCATATTTATACAGCAAAACAATGAATATTCAATTAGCATGCATACATATTCATCACCTAACCCCGCCTACCCTCGCTTCGTATGCTAATTAGCTTATCAGTCCTTGCGCTTGCGCAAAGCCTTCCAAGAATTGTGGGCCGGGGTCTCCAGGATGTGGGCAGTGGTCTTTGGGAGGAAGGCCGTAGGTCTTCCTCGTAATGCACTTTTCACCTTTGCTTAATCAGTTGTTTTCCAAGCTGTAAAAATGCTGAGTTGGCTTTCAGTTTAACTGAGGGTCGGCAGATAACAGGAAGTCTCAGTTAACAAGACAAGACAATTGACTCAAGTTATCTCAAGTCTCAGCCTGACTAACGGTTAACAGATACTGGGATGTTTTCAAATAACAAGATGCTTAAACATAACAAAAGGTCTACAGATAACAAGATGTCGTTTACTTTGTCCTTGCTAACTTTTAACCACAAGTTTTATTCTAAAGTGAGTTTATACTATATCAGAGCCACCAATCAGCGAGCGTGTGAAGGGCATGTGGCTTGAACAGTATGCAGCCAATCGGAGAGGCACTGTGAGAAGAGCACTCCCTCCCTGCCACAAAATGTCGGCCCCCAGTGTGTTGCACGGGGAGGGATTTTGTGTTCCCATGGCCACTGCAGAAGCTAGACAAATAGTCAGGTTTGGGCTGCCAGTCACAAGACAAGGTGTAATTGTGAGGAGGTAGGGGGTTCTGCCTGCTGGAAAGTAAGACTGGCAGACCTCCCATGTGGTCACACGTGCAATATTGTTTCTGTCGTTTTAGAAATGCAAATACGGATATATGATTATCGGTAAGCAAACAATTGTACACATGCATACAAAATAGTGTTTATCTGTAGAAAAACACCATGTAGATTACACATATTCCGTTTATTTGTAGATATACATACACGTTTACGGACTAGCAAACACACTGCAAGTTTCGTAGATAGGTATTTTCCCATTTCGCGCTTCCCAGCCCAAATCAGCGAGCCACCAATCAGCGAGTGTGTGAAGGGCTTGTGGCTTGAACTGCACGCAGCCAATCGGAGAGGCACTGTGAGAAGAGCACTCCCTCCGTGCCACAAAATGTCGGCCATCTGCAAATAGTGGCTGCCACAAAATGTCGGCCCCCAGTGTGTTGCACGTGGAGTGACTTCCTGTTTTCAGGGACTTCAGCACAAACTAAACGCATAGGCCGGTTTGGGCTGCCAGTCACAAGAGAAGGCGTAATTGGGCGGAGGCAGGGATGTTCTAACTGCTGGAGGGTAAGACTGATGGGAGGTTATTGGAAGCCTGCGAGCGGTGACAGAGGCCGCTGATGACCCACTGCATGAGGTGTCT
The DNA here is from genome assembly GCF_047663525.1 of Anas platyrhynchos. Lineage (NCBI taxonomy): Eukaryota > Metazoa > Chordata > Aves > Anseriformes > Anatidae > Anas > Anas platyrhynchos. The sequence continues at coordinate 69,390,764 of NC_092621.1, read as the reverse complement.
CAGTAACCACCTACTTTTCTTGCCAATCCAAGTTGTCTCCTGGTCTCTCCAAGGGGTTGGGGTGGTTTCTGCCACATGAGTTTCAGATGAGTCTGAGGCACTTCTCTACTAAGGCAAAGCCAGGGCTGCCAAATGCCCCATCTGCACAGCATGTTGCTGTCCACTGCTTGCTGCAGAATGAGGGTGCTGTGGCCTCAGAGGGTGCTTTGTATCCAAGCGGCCTCTCTCCCTTGTGTCTAGTGGCCAGCACACGCCGCAAGTACCGTAGATAGATATTTTCGCATTTAGCGCTTCCCAGCCAAAAGGCAGCGGGCCACCAATCAGTGGGTGAATTCAGGGCATGTGGCTCGAACAGCATGCAGCCAATCAGAGAGGCACTGTGAGAGGAGCGCTCCCTCCCTGTCACAAAATGTCGGCTCCCGGTGTGTTGCACGTGGAGGGATTTCTTGTTCCCATGGCCACTGCAGAAGCTAGACTCAGAGGCCGGTTTGGGCTGCCAGTCACAAGAGAAGGCGTACTGGGGAGGAGGTAGGGGCGTTCTGCCTGCTGGAGGGTAGGACTGGTGGGAGGTTCTTGGAAGCCTGGGAGCGGTGACAGGGGCCGCTGATGGCCTGCGGCAAGAGGTGTCTCAGGAAGCCGCCTAACCTTCCGGCTGAGCCAAGTTGTCTACAGTCATCTCCAGGCGGTCAGGATGGTTTACGTCATGTGAGTTTCAAGAGGAGCTTGAGGAATGTCTCTTGTAAGGCAAAGGCAAGGCTGCCTAACGCCCCATCTACGGAGCACATTGCTGTGTGTGGAGCATGTTCGGCTTGCTGTAGCATAAGAATGCTTATCTCTCAAAGGATTCTTTGCTTCCCTGCTCTGTTGCTCCTTTGTGGCCGGTGTCAGGGAGGACAGCTCTGGGAGCTCGAGGCAGTGCCTTCGGCAGCTCTGCTCTTCAAAGCCAGCGGCGCTTCTGTTCCTCGGCAAAATGAACTGTACTTCCTTCTCCCAGAAGTGGTGTTGCAGAAATTTGGCAGTTCACGTGAGGACTTTTTCCTGCAAATGCAAGGCAATCTTGGCAGCAGCAGCTGAAATTGTTTCTCTGAGTCCGTTCAGCCTCGGCTGCTGTCAGCAATGTGGAGAAGAGGACCAGCACTGCATGGCAAGATCTGGCACAGGCTGTCATGGTACGCTACCTTTTTGGAGCCATATAAACTGCTGGGTCTTAGCCAAGTTTTCAGATGTTTGCCCCTTGCTTTTTCGACTTTATTGCTTAAAACCATACTGCACACGTGCAGTATTGTTTCAGAGTTTCTAGAAATGAAATATGTTTATACGATTACAAGAAAGTAAATAAATGGATACGTGTATAAATAATAATGTGTCTTTGTAGAGCACTGGATCTAATTACTCATATTTACATTTAAGTGTGGATATACATACACGTATGCATACACACACGCAGACTGCAAGTTTCGTAGATAGATATTTTCCCATTTCGCGCTTCCCAGCCCAAATCAGCAAGCCACCAATCAGCGAGCGTGTGAAGGGCATGTGGCTTGAACAGCACGCAGCCAATCGGAGAGGCACTGTGAGAAGAGCACTCCCTCCCTGCCACAAAATGTCGGCCCCCAGTGTGTTGCACGGGGAGGGATTTTGTGTTCCCATGGCCACTGCAGAAGCTAGACAAATAGTCAGGTTTGGGCTGCCAGTCACAAGACAAGGTGTAATTGTGAGGAGGTAGGGGGTTCTGCCTGCTGGAGGGTAAGACCTGCGCACCTCCCATGTGGTCACACGTGCAATATTGTTTCTGTCCTTTTAGAAATGCAAATACGGATATATGATTACTGGTAAGCAAACAATTGCACACATGCATACAAAATAGTGTTTATCTGTAGAAAAACACCATGTAGATTACACATATTCCGTTTATTTGTAGATATACATACACGTTTACGGACTAGCAAACACACTGCAAGTTTCGTAGATAGGTATTTTCCCATTTCGCGCTTCCCAGCCCAAATCAGCGAGCCACCAATCAGCGAGCGTGTGAAGGGCATGTGGCTTGAACAGTATGCAGCCAATCGGAGAGGCACTGTGAGAAGAGCACTCCCTCCCTGCCACAAAATGTCGGCCCCCAGTGTGTTGCACGGGGAGGGATTTTGTGTTCCCATGGCCACTGCAGAAGCTAGACAAATAGTCAGGTTTGGGCTGCCAGTCACAAGACAAGGTGTAATTGTGAGGAGGTAGGGGGTTCTGCCTGCTGGAAAGTAAGACTGGCGGACCTCCCATGTGGTCACACGTGCAATATTGTTTCTGTCGTTTTAGAAATGCAAATACGGATATATGATTATCGGTAAGCAAACAATTGTACACATGCATACAAAATAGTGTTTATCTGTAGAAAAACACCATGTAGATTACACATATTCCGTTTATTTGTAGATATACATACACGTTTACGGACTAGCAAACACACTGCAAGTTTCGTAGATAGGTATTTTCCCATTTCGCGCTTCCCAGCCCAAATCAGCGAGCCACCAATCAGCGAGTGTGTGAAGGGCTTGTGGCTTGAACTGCACGCAGCCAATCGGAGAGGCACTGTGAGAAGAGCACTCCCTCCGTGCCACAAAATGTCGGCCATCTGCAAATAGTGGCTGCCACAAAATGTCGGCCCCCAGTGTGTTGCACGTGGAGTGACTTCCTGTTTTCAGGGACTTCAGCACAAACTAAACGCATAGGCCGGTTTGGGCTGCCAGTCACAAGAGAAGGCGTAATTGGGCGGAGGCAGGGATGTTCTAACTGCTGGAGGGTAAGACTGATGGGAGGTTATTGGAAGCCTGCGAGCGGTGACAGAGGCCGCTGATGACCCACTGCATGAGGTGTCTCAGTAACCACCTACTTTTCTTGCCAATCCAAGTTGTCTCCTGGTCTCTCCAAGGGGTTGGGGTGGTTTCTGCCACATGAGTTTCAGATGAGTCTGAGGCACTTCTCTACTAAGGCAAAGCCAGGGCTGCCAAATGCCCCATCTGCACAGCATGTTGCTGTCCACTGCTTGCTGCAGAATGAGGGTGCTGTGGCCTCAGAGGGTGCTTTGTATCCAAGCGGCCTCTCTCCCTTGTGTCTAGTGGCCAGCACACGCCGCAAGTACCGTAGATAGATATTTTCGCATTTAGCGCTTCCCAGCCAAAAGGCAGCGGGCCACCAATCAGTGGGTGAATTCAGGGCATGTGGCTCGAACAGCATGCAGCCAATCAGAGAGGCACTGTGAGAGGAGCGCTCCCTCCCTGTCACAAAATGTCGGCTCCCGGTGTGTTGCACGTGGAGGGATTTCTTGTTCCCATGGCCACTGCAGAAGCTAGACTCAGAGGCCGGTTTGGGCTGCCAGTCACAAGAGAAGGCGTACTGGGGAGGAGGTAGGGGCGTTCTGCCTGCTGGAGGGTAGGACTGGTGGGAGGTTCTTGGAAGCCTGGGAGCGGTGACAGGGGCCGCTGATGGCCTGCGGCAAGAGGTGTCTCAGGAAGCCGCCTAACCTTCCGGCTGAGCCAAGTTGTCTACAGTCATCTCCAGGCGGTCAGGATGGTTTACGTCATGTGAGTTTCAAGAGGAGCTTGAGGAATGTCTCTTGTAAGGCAAAGGCAAGGCTGCCTAACGCCCCATCTACGGAGCACATTGCTGTGTGTGGAGCATGTTCGGCTTGCTGTAGCATAAGAATGCTTATCTCTCAAAGGATTCTTTGCTTCCCTGCTCTGTTGCTCCTTTGTGGCCGGTGTCAGGGAGGACAGCTCTGGGAGCTCGAGGCAGTGCCTTCGGCAGCTCTGCTCTTCAAAGCCAGCGGCGCTTCTGTTCCTCGGCAAAATGAACTGTACTTCCTTCTCCCAGAAGTGGTGTTGCAGAAATTTGGCAGTTCACGTGAGGACTTTTTCCTGCAAATGCAAGGCAATCTTGGCAGCAGCAGCTGAAATTGTTTCTCTGAGTCCGTTCAGCCTCGGCTGCTGTCAGCAATGTGGAGAAGAGGACCAGCACTGCATGGCAAGATCTGGCACAGGCTGTCATGGCACGCTACCTTTTTGGAGCCATATAAACTGCTGGGTCTTAGCCAAGTTTTCAGATGTTTGCCCCTTGCTTTTTCGACTTTATTGCTTAAAACCATACTGCACACGTGCAGTATTGTTTCAGTGTTTCTAGAAATGAAATATGTTTATACGATTACAAGAAAGTAAATAAATGGATACGTGTATAAATAATAATGTGTCTTTGTAGAGCACTGGATCTAATTACTCATATTTACATTTAAGTGTGGATATACATACACGTATGCATACACACACGCAGACTGCAAGTTTCGTAGATAGATATTTTCCCATTTCGCGCTTCCCAGCCCAAATCAGCAAGCCACCAATCAGCGAGCGTGTGAAGGGCATGTGGCTTGAACAGCACGCAGCCAATTGGAGAGGCACTGTGAGAAGAGCACTCCCTCCCTGCCACAAAATGTCGGCCCCCAGTGTGTTGCACGGGGAGGGATTTTGTGTTCCCATGGCCACTGCAGAAGCTAGACAAATAGTCAGGTTTGGGCTGCCAGTCACAAGACAAGGTGTAATTGTGAGGAGGTAGGGGGTTCTGCCTGCTGGAGGGTAAGACCTGCGCACCTCCCATGTGGTCACACGTGCAATATTGTTTCTGTCCTTTAAGAAATGCAAATATGGATATATGATTACTGGTAAGCAAACAATTGCACACATGCATACAAAATAATGTTTATCTTTAGAAAAACACCATGTAGATTACACATATTCCATTTATTTGTAGATATACATACACGTTTACGGACTAGCAAACACACTGCAAGTTTCGTAGATAGATATTTTCCCATTTCGCGCTTCCCAGCCCAAATCAGCAAGCCACCAATCAGCGAGCGTGTGAAGGGCATGTGGCTTGAACAGCACGCAGCCAATCGGAGAGGCACTGTGAGAAGAGCACTCCCTCCCTGCCACAAAATGTCGGCCCCCAGTGTGTTGCACGGGGAGGGATTTTGTGTTCCCATGGCCACTGCAGAAGCTAGACAAATAGTCAGGTTTGGGCTGCCAGTCACAAGACAAGGTGTAATTGTGAGGAGGTAGGGGGTTCTGCCTGCTGGAAAGTAAGACTGGCGGACCTCCCATGTGGTCACACGTGCAATATTGTTTCTGTCCTTTTAGAAATGCAAATACGGATATATGATTATCGGTAAGCAAACAATTGTACACATGCATACAAAATAGTGTTTATCTGTAGAAAAACACCATGTAGATTACACATATTCCGTTTATTTGTAGATATACATACACGTTTACGGACTAGCAAACACACTGCAAGTTTCGTAGATAGGTATTTTCCCATTTCGCGCTTCCCAGCCCAAATCAGCGAGCCACCAATCAGCGAGCGTGTGAAGGGCATGTGGCTTGAACAGCACGCAGCCAATCGGAGAGGCACTGTGAGAAGAGCACTCCCTCCCTGCCACAAAATGTCGGCCCCCAGTGTGTTGCACGGGGAGGGATTTTGTGTTCCCATGGCCACTGCAGAAGCTAGACAAATAGTCAGGTTTGGGCTGCCAGTCACAAGACAAGGTGTAATTGTGAGGAGGTAGGGGGTTCTGCCTGCTGGAAAGTAAGACTGGCGGACCTCCCATGTGGTCACACGTGCAATATTGTTTCTGTCCTTTTAGAAATGCAAATATGGATATATGATTACCAGTAAGCAAACAATTGCACACATGCTTACAAAATAGTGTTTATCTGTAGAAAAACACCATGTAGATTACACATATTCCATTTATTTGTAGATATACATACACGTTTACGGACTAGCAAACACACTGCAAGTTTTGTAGATAGGTATTTTCCCATTTCGCGCTTCCCAGCCCAAATCAGCGAGCCACCAATCAGCGAGTGTGTGAAGGGCATGTGGCTTGAACAGCACGTAGCCAATCGGAGAGGCACTGTGAGAAGAGCACTCCCTCCCTGCCACAAAATGTCGGCCATCTGTAAATAGGGGCTGCCACAAAATGTCGGCCCCCAGTGTGTTGCACGTGGAGTGACTTCCTGTTTTCAGGGACTTCAGCACAAACTAAACGCATAGGCCGGTTTGGGCTGCCAGTCACAAGAGAAGGCGTAATTGGGCGGAGGCAGGGATGTTCTAACTGCTGGAGGGCAAGACTGATGGGAGGTTATTGGAAGCCTGCGAGCGGTGACAGAGGCCGCTGGTGACCCACTGCATGAGGTGTCTCAGTAACCACCTACTTTTCTTGCCAATCCAAGTTGTCTCCTGGTCTCTCCAAGGGGTTGGGGTGGTTTCTGCCACATGAGTTTCAGATGAGTCTGAGGCACTTCTCTACTAAGGCAAAGCCAGGGCTGCCAAATGCCCCATCTGCACAGCATGTTGCTGTCCACTGCTTGCTGCAGAATGAGGGTGCTGTGGCCTCAGAGGGTGCTTTGTATCCAAGCGGCCTCTCTCCCTTGTGTCTAGTGGCCAGCACACGCCGCAAGTACCGTAGATAGATATTTTCGCATTTAGCGCTTCCCAGCCAAAAGGCAGCGGGCCACCAATCAGTGGGTGAATTCAGGGCATGTGGCTCGAACAGCATGCAGCCAATCAGAGAGGCACTGTGAGAGGAGCGCTCCCTCCCTGTCACAAAATGTCGGCTCCCGGTGTGTTGCACGTGGAGGGATTTCTTGTTCCCATGGCCACTGCAGAAGCTAGACTCAGAGGCCGGTTTGGGCTGCCAGTCACAAGAGAAGGCGTACTGGGGAGGAGGTAGGGGCGTTCTGCCTGCTGGAGGGTAGGACTGGTGGGAGGTTCTTGGAAGCCTGGGAGCGGTGACAGGGGCCGCTGATGGCCTGCGGCAAGAGGTGTCTCAGGAAGCCGCCTAACCTTCCGGCTGAGCCAAGTTGTCTACAGTCATCTCCAGGCGGTCAGGATGGTTTACGTCATGTGAGTTTCAAGAGGAGCTTGAGGAATGTCTCTTGTAAGGCAAAGGCAAGGCTGCCTAACGCCCCATCTACGGAGCACATTGCTGTGTGTGGAGCATGTTCGGCTTGCTGTAGCATAAGAATGCTTATCTCTCAAAGGATTCTTTGCTTCCCTGCTCTGTTGCTCCTTTGTGGCCGGTGTCAGGGAGGACAGCTCTGGGAGCTCGAGGCAGTGCCTTCGGCAGCTCTGCTCTTCAAAGCCAGCGGCGCTTCTGTTCCTCGGCAAAATGAACTGTACTTCCTTCTCCCAGAAGTGGTGTTGCAGAAATTTGGCAGTTCACGTGAGGACTTTTTCCTGCAAATGCAAGGCAATCTTGGCAGCAGCAGCTGAAATTGTTTCTCTGAGTCCGTTCAGCCTCGGCTGCTGTCAGCAATGTGGAGAAGAGGACCAGCACTGCATGGCAAGATCTGGCACAGGCTGTCATGGCACGCTACCTTTTTGGAGCCATATAAACTGCTGGGTCTTAGCCAAGTTTTCAGATGTTTGCCCCTTGCTTTTTCGACTTTATTGCTTAAAACCATACTGCACACGTGCAGTATTGTTTCAGAGTTTCTAGAAATGAAATATGTTTATACAATTACAAGAAAGTAAATAAATGGATACGTGTATAAATAATAATGTGTCTTTGTAGAGCACTGGATCTAATTACTCATATTTACATTTAAGTGTGGATATACATACACGTATGCATACACACACGCAGACTGCAAGTTTCGTAGATAGATATTTTCCCATTTCGCGCTTCCCAGCCCAAATCAGCGAGCCACCAATCAGCGAGCGTGTGAAGGGCATGTGGCTTGAACAGCACGCAGCCAATCGGAGAGGCACTGTGAGAAGAGCACTCCCTCCCTGCCACAAAATGTCGGCCCCCAGTGTGTTGCACGGGGAGGGATTTTGTGTTCCCATGGCCACTGCAGAAGCTAGACAAATAGTCAGGTTTGGGCTGCCAGTCACAAGACAAGGTGTAATTGTGAGGAGGTAGGGGGTTCTGCCTGCTGGAAAGTAAGACTGGCGGACCTCCCATGTGGTCACACGTGCAATATTGTTTCTGTCCTTTTAGAAATGCAAATACGGATATATGATTATCGGTAAGCAAACAGTTGCACACATGCATACAAAATAGTGTTTATCTGTAGAAAAACACCATGTAGATTACACATATTCCGTTTATTTGTAGATATACATACACGTTTACGGACTAGCAAACACACTGCAAGTTTCGTAGATAGGTATTTTCCCATTTCGCGCTTCCCAGCCCAAATCAGCGAGCCACCAATCAGCGAGCGTGTGAAGGGCATGTGGCTTGAACAGCACGCAGCCAATCGGAGAGGCACTGTGAGAAGAGCACTCCCTCCCTGCCACAAAATGTCGGCCCCCAGTGTGTTGCACGGGGAGGGATTTTGTGTTCCCATGGCCACTGCAGAAGCTAGACAAATAGTCAGGTTTGGGCTGCCAGTCACAAGACAAGGTGTAATTGTGAGGAGGTAGGGGGTTCTGCCTGCTGGAAAGTAAGACTGGCAGACCTCCCATGTGGTCACACGTGCAATATTGTTTCTGTCCTTTTAGAAATGCAAATATGGATATATGATTACCAGTAAGCAAACAATTGCACACATGCTTACAAAATAGTGTTTATCTGTAGAAAAACACCATGTAGATTACACATATTCCATTTATTTGTAGATATACATACACGTTTACGGACTAGCAAACACACTGCAAGTTTTGTAGATAGGTATTTTCCCATTTCGCGCTTCCCAGCCCAAATCAGCGAGCCACCAATCAGCGAGTGTGTGAAGGGCATGTGGCTTGAACAGCACGTAGCCAATCGGAGAGGCACTGTGAGAAGAGCACTCCCTCCCTGCCACAAAATGTCGGCCATCTGTAAATAGGGGCTGCCACAAAATGTCGGCCCCCAGTGTGTTGCACGTGGAGTGACTTCCTGTTTTCAGGGACTTCAGCACAAACTAAACGCATAGGCCGGTTTGGGCTGCCAGTCACAAGAGAAGGCGTAATTGGGCGGAGGCAGGGATGTTCTAACTGCTGGAGGGCAAGACTGATGGGAGGTTATTGGAAGCCTGCGAGCGGTGACAGAGGCCGCTGGTGACCCACTGCATGAGGTGTCTCAGTAACCACCTACTTTTCTTGCCAATCCAAGTTGTCTCCTGGTCTCTCCAAGGGGTTGGGGTGGTTTCTGCCACATGAGTTTCAGATGAGTCTGAGGCACTTCTCTACTAAGGCAAAGCCAGGGCTGCCAAATGCCCCATCTGCACAGCATGTTGCTGTCCACTGCTTGCTGCAGAATGAGGGTGCTGTGGCCTCAGAGGGTGCTTTGTATCCAAGCGGCCTCTCTCCCTTGTGTCTAGTGGCCAGCACACGCCGCAAGTACCGTAGATAGATATTTTCGCATTTAGCGCTTCCCAGCCAAAAGGCAGCGGGCCACCAATCAGTGGGTGAATTCAGGGCATGTGGCTCGAACAGCATGCAGCCAATCAGAGAGGCACTGTGAGAGGAGCGCTCCCTCCCTGTCACAAAATGTCGGCTCCCGGTGTGTTGCACGTGGAGGGATTTCTTGTTCCCATGGCCACTGCAGAAGCTAGACTCAGAGGCCGGTTTGGGCTGCCAGTCACAAGAGAAGGCGTACTGGGGAGGAGGTAGGGGCGTTCTGCCTGCTGGAGGGTAGGACTGGTGGGAGGTTCTTGGAAGCCTGGGAGCGGTGACAGGGGCCGCTGATGGCCTGCGGCAAGAGGTGTCTCAGGAAGCCGCCTAACCTTCCGGCTGAGCCAAGTTGTCTACAGTCATCTCCAGGCGGTCAGGATGGTTTACGTCATGTGAGTTTCAAGAGGAGCTTGAGGAATGTCTCTTGTAAGGCAAAGGCAAGGCTGCCTAACGCCCCATCTACGGAGCACATTGCTGTGTGTGGAGCATGTTCGGCTTGCTGTAGCATAAGAATGCTTATCTCTCAAAGGATTCTTTGCTTCCCTGCTCTGTTGCTCCTTTGTGGCCGGTGTCAGGGAGGACAGCTCTGGGAGCTCGAGGCAGTGCCTTCGGCAGCTCTGCTCTTCAAAGCCAGCGGCGCTTCTGTTCCTCGGCAAAATGAACTGTACTTCCTTCTCCCAGAAGTGGTGTTGCAGAAATTTGGCAGTTCACGTGAGGACTTTTTCCTGCAAATGCAAGGCAATCTTGGCAGCAGCAGCTGAAATTGTTTCTCTGAGTCCGTTCAGCCTCGGCTGCTGTCAGCAATGTGGAGAAGAGGACCAGCACTGCATGGCAAGATCTGGCACAGGCTGTCATGGCACGCTACCTTTTTGGAGCCATATAAACTGCTGGGTCTTAGCCAAGTTTTCAGATGTTTGCCCCTTGCTTTTTCGACTTTATTGCTTAAAACCATACTGCACACGTGCAGTATTGTTTCAGAGTTTCTAGAAATGAAATATGTTTATACAATTACAAGAAAGTAAATAAATGGATACGTGTATAAATAATAATGTGTCTTTGTAGAGCACTGGATCTAATTACTCATATTTACATTTAAGTGTGGATATACATACACGTATGCATACACACACGCAGACTGCAAGTTTCGTAGATAGATATTTTCCCATTTCGCGCTTCCCAGCCCAAATCAGCGAGCCACCAATCAGCGAGCGTGTGAAGGGCATGTGGCTTGAACAGCACGCAGCCAATCGGAGAGGCACTGTGAGAAGAGCACTCCCTCCCTGCCACAAAATGTCGGCCCCCAGTGTGTTGCACGGGGAGGGATTTTGTGTTCCCATGGCCACTGCAGAAGCTAGACAAATAGTCAGGTTTGGGCTGCCAGTCACAAGACAAGGTGTAATTGTGAGGAGGTAGGGGGTTCTGCCTGCTGGAAAGTAAGACTGGCGGACCTCCCATGTGGTCACACGTGCAATATTGTTTCTGTCCTTTAAGAAATGCAAATATGGATATATGATTACTGGTAAGCAAACAATTGCACACATGCATACAAAATAATGTTTATCTTTAGAAAAACACCATGTAGATTACACATATTCCATTTATTTGTAGATATACATACACGTTTACGGACTAGCAAACACACTGCAAGTTTCGTAGATAGATATTTTCCCATTTCGCGCTTCCCAGCCCAAATCAGCAAGCCACCAATCAGCGAGCGTGTGAAGGGCATGTGGCTTGAACAGCACGCAGCCAATCGGAGAGGCACTGTGAGAAGAGCACTCCCTCCCTGCCACAAAATGTCGGCCCCCAGTGTGTTGCACGGGGAGGGATTTTGTGTTCCCATGGCCACTGCAGAAGCTAGACAAATAGTCAGGTTTGGGCTGCCAGTCACAAGACAAGGTGTAATTGTGAGGAGGTAGGGGGTTCTGCCTGCTGGAAAGTAAGACTGGCGGACCTCCCATGTGGTCACACGTGCAATATTGTTTCTGTCCTTTTAGAAATGCAAATATGGATATATGATTACCAGTAAGCAAACAATTGCACACATGCTTACAAAATAGTGTTTATCTGTAGAAAAACACCATGTAGATTACACATATTCCATTTATTTGTAGATATACATACACGTTTACGGACTAGCAAACACACTGCAAGTTTTGTAGATAGGTATTTTCCCATTTCGCGCTTCCCAGCCCAAATCAGCGAGCCACCAATCAGCGAGTGTGTGAAGGGCATGTGGCTTGAACAGCACGTAGCCAATCGGAGAGGCACTGTGAGAAGAGCACTCCCTCCCTGCCACAAAATGTCGGCCATCTGTAAATAGGGGCTGCCACAAAATGTCGGCCCCCAGTGTGTTGCACGTGGAGTGACTTCCTGTTTTCAGGGACTTCAGCACAAACTAAACGCATAGGCCGGTTTGGGCTGCCAGTCACAAGAGAAGGCGTAATTGGGCGGAGGCAGGGATGTTCTAACTGCTGGAGGGCAAGACTGATGGGAGGTTATTGGAAGCCTGCGAGCGGTGACAGAGGCCGCTGGTGACCCACTGCATGAGGTGTCTCAGTAACCACCTACTTTTCTTGCCAATCCAAGTTGTCTCCTGGTCTCTCCAAGGGGTTGGGGTGGTTTCTGCCACATGAGTTTCAGATGAGTCTGAGGCACTTCTCTACTAAGGCAAAGCCAGGGCTGCCAAATGCCCCATCTGCACAGCATGTTGCTGTCCACTGCTTGCTGCAGAATGAGGGTGCTGTGGCCTCAGAGGGTGCTTTGTATCCAAGCGGCCTCTCTCCCTTGTGTCTAGTGGCCAGCACACGCCGCAAGTACCGTAGATAGATATTTTCGCATTTAGCGCTTCCCAGCCAAAAGGCAGCGGGCCACCAATCAGTGGGTGAATTCAGGGCATGTGGCTCGAACAGCATGCAGCCAATCAGAGAGGCACTGTGAGAGGAGCGCTCCCTCCCTGTCACAAAATGTCGGCTCCCGGTGTGTTGCACGTGGAGGGATTTCTTGTTCCCATGGCCACTGCAGAAGCTAGACTCAGAGGCCGGTTTGGGCTGCCAGTCACAAGAGAAGGCGTACTGGGGAGGAGGTAGGGGCGTTCTGCCTGCTGGAGGGTAGGACTGGTGGGAGGTTCTTGGAAGCCTGGGAGCGGTGACAGGGGCCGCTGATGGCCTGCGGCAAGAGGTGTCTCAGGAAGCCGCCTAACCTTCCGGCTGAGCCAAGTTGTCTACAGTCATCTCCAGGCGGTCAGGATGGTTTACGTCATGTGAGTTTCAAGAGGAGCTTGAGGAATGTCTCTTGTAAGGCAAAGGCAAGGCTGCCTAACGCCCCATCTACGGAGCACATTGCTGTGTGTGGAGCATGTTCGGCTTGCTGTAGCATAAGAATGCTTATCTCTCAAAGGATTCTTTGCTTCCCTGCTCTGTTGCTCCTTTGTGGCCGGTGTCAGGGAGGACAGCTCTGGGAGCTCGAGGCAGTGCCTTCGGCAGCTCTGCTCTTCAAAGCCAGCGGCGCTTCTGTTCCTCGGCAAAATGAACTGTACTTCCTTCTCCCAGAAGTGGTGTTGCAGAAATTTGGCAGTTCACGTGAGGACTTTTTCCTGCAAATGCAAGGCAATCTTGGCAGCAGCAGCTGAAATTGTTTCTCTGAGTCCGTTCAGCCTCGGCTGCTGTCAGCAATGTGGAGAAGAGGACCAGCACTGCATGGCAAGATCTGGCACAGGCTGTCATGGCACGCTACCTTTTTGGAGCCATATAAACTGCTGGGTCTTAGCCAAGTTTTCAGATGTTTGCCCCTTGCTTTTTCGACTTTATTGCTTAAAACCATACTGCACACGTGCAGTATTGTTTCAGAGTTTCTAGAAATGAAATATGTTTATACAATTACAAGAAAGTAAATAAATGGATACGTGTATAAATAATAATGTGTCTTTGTAGAGCACTGGATCTAATTACTCATATTTACATTTAAGTGTGGATATACATACACGTATGCATACACACACGCAGACTGCAAGTTTCGTAGATAGATATTTTCCCATTTCGCGCTTCCCAGCCCAAATCAGCAAGCCACCAATCAGCGAGCGTGTGAAGGGCATGTGGCTTGAACAGCACGCAGCCAATCGGAGAGGCACTGTGAGAAGAGCACTCCCTCCCTGCCACAAAATGTCGGCCCCCAGTGTGTTGCACGGGGAGGGATTTTGTGTTCCCATGGCCACTGCAGAAGCTAGACAAATAGTCAGGTTTGGGCTGCCAGTCACAAGACAAGGTGTAATTGTGAGGAGGTAGGGGGTTCTGCCTGCTGGAAAGTAAGACTGGCGGACCTCCCATGTGGTCACACGTGCAATATTGTTTCTGTCCTTTAAGAAATGCAAATATGGATATATGATTACTGGTAAGCAAACAATTGCACACATGCATACAAAATAATGTTTATCTTTAGAAAAACACCATGTAGATTACACATATTCCATTTATTTGTAGATATACATACACGTTTACGGACTAGCAAACACACTGCAAGTTTCGTAGATAGATATTTTCCCATTTCGCGCTTCCCAGCCCAAATCAGCAAGCCACCAATCAGCGAGCGTGTGAAGGGCATGTGGCTTGAACAGCACGCAGCCAATCGGAGAGGCACTGTGAGAAGAGCACTCCCTCCCTGCCACAAAATGTCGGCCCCCAGTGTGTTGCACGGGGAGGGATTTTGTGTTCCCATGGCCACTGCAGAAGCTAGACAAATAGTCAGGTTTGGGCTGCCAGTCACAAGACAAGGTGTAATTGTGAGGAGGTAGGGGGTTCTGCCTGCTGGAAAGTAAGACTGGCGGACCTCCCATGTGGTCACACGTGCAATATTGTTTCTGTCCTTTTAGAAATGCAAATATGGATATATGATTACCAGTAAGCAAACAATTGCACACATGCTTACAAAATAGTGTTTATCTGTAGAAAAACACCATGTAGATTACACATATTCCATTTATTTGTAGATATACATACACGTTTACGGACTAGCAAACACACTGCAAGTTTTGTAGATAGGTATTTTCCCATTTCGCGCTTCCCAGCCCAAATCAGCGAGCCACCAATCAGCGAGTGTGTGAAGGGCATGTGGCTTGAACAGCACGTAGCCAATCGGAGAGGCACTGTGAGAAGAGCACTCCCTCCCTGCCACAAAATGTCGGCCATCTGTAAATAGGGGCTGCCACAAAATGTCGGCCCCCAGTGTGTTGCACGTGGAGTGACTTCCTGTTTTCAGGGACTTCAGCACAAACTAAACGCATAGGCCGGTTTGGGCTGCCAGTCACAAGAGAAGGCGTAATTGGGCGGAGGCAGGGATGTTCTAACTGCTGGAGGGCAAGACTGATGGGAGGTTATTGGAAGCCTGCGAGCGGTGACAGAGGCCGCTGGTGACCCACTGCATGAGGTGTCTCAGTAACCACCTACTTTTCTTGCCAATCCAAGTTGTCTCCTGGTCTCTCCAAGGGGTTGGGGTGGTTTCTGCCACATGAGTTTCAGATGAGTCTGAGGCACTTCTCTACTAAGGCAAAGCCAGGGCTGCCAAATGCCCCATCTGCACAGCATGTTGCTGTCCACTGCTTGCTGCAGAATGAGGGTGCTGTGGCCTCAGAGGGTGCTTTGTATCCAAGCGGCCTCTCTCCCTTGTGTCTAGTGGCCAGCACACGCCGCAAGTACCGTAGATAGATATTTTCGCATTTAGCGCTTCCCAGCCAAAAGGCAGCGGGCCACCAATCAGTGGGTGAATTCAGGGCATGTGGCTCGAACAGCATGCAGCCAATCAGAGAGGCACTGTGAGAGGAGCGCTCCCTCCCTGTCACAAAATGTCGGCTCCCGGTGTGTTGCACGTGGAGGGATTTCTTGTTCCCATGGCCACTGCAGAAGCTAGACTCAGAGGCCGGTTTGGGCTGCCAGTCACAAGAGAAGGCGTACTGGGGAGGAGGTAGGGGCGTTCTGCCTGCTGGAGGGTAGGACTGGTGGGAGGTTCTTGGAAGCCTGGGAGCGGTGACAGGGGCCGCTGATGGCCTGCGGCAAGAGGTGTCTCAGGAAGCCGCCTAACCTTCCGGCTGAGCCAAGTTGTCTACAGTCATCTCCAGGCGGTCAGGATGGTTTACGTCATGTGAGTTTCAAGAGGAGCTTGAGGAATGTCTCTTGTAAGGCAAAGGCAAGGCTGCCTAACGCCCCATCTACGGAGCACATTGCTGTGTGTGGAGCATGTTCGGCTTGCTGTAGCATAAGAATGCTTATCTCTCAAAGGATTCTTTGCTTCCCTGCTCTGTTGCTCCTTTGTGGCCGGTGTCAGGGAGGACAGCTCTGGGAGCTCGAGGCAGTGCCTTCGGCAGCTCTGCTCTTCAAAGCCAGCGGCGCTTCTGTTCCTCGGCAAAATGAACTGTACTTCCTTCTCCCAGAAGTGGTGTTGCAGAAATTTGGCAGTTCACGTGAGGACTTTTTCCTGCAAATGCAAGGCAATCTTGGCAGCAGCAGCTGAAATTGTTTCTCTGAGTCCGTTCAGCCTCGGCTGCTGTCAGCAATGTGGAGAAGAGGACCAGCACTGCATGGCAAGATCTGGCACAGGCTGTCATGGCACGCTACCTTTTTGGAGCCATATAAACTGCTGGGTCTTAGCCAAGTTTTCAGATGTTTGCCCCTTGCTTTTTCGACTTTATTGCTTAAAACCATACTGCACACGTGCAGTATTGTTTCAGAGTTTCTAGAAATGAAATATGTTTATACAATTACAAGAAAGTAAATAAATGGATACGTGTATAAATAATAATGTGTCTTTGTAGAGCACTGGATCTAATTACTCATATTTACATTTAAGTGTGGATATACATACACGTATGCATACACACACGCAGACTGCAAGTTTCGTAGATAGATATTTTCCCATTTCGCGCTTCCCAGCCCAAATCAGCAAGCCACCAATCAGCGAGCGTGTGAAGGGCATGTGGCTTGAACAGCACGCAGCCAATCGGAGAGGCACTGTGAGAAGAGCACTCCCTCCCTGCCACAAAATGTCGGCCCCCAGTGTGTTGCACGGGGAGGGATTTTGTGTTCCCATGGCCACTGCAGAAGCTAGACAAATAGTCAGGTTTGGGCTGCCAGTCACAAGACAAGGTGTAATTGTGAGGAGGTAGGGGGTTCTGCCTGCTGGAAAGTAAGACTGGCGGACCTCCCATGTGGTCACACGTGCAATATTGTTTCTGTCCTTTTAGAAATGCAAATACGCATATATGATTACCGGTAAGTAAACAATTGCACACATGCATACAAAATAGTGTTTATCTGTAGAAAAACACCATGTAGATTACACATATTCCGTTTATTTGTAGATATACATACACGTTTACGGACTAGCAAACACACTGCAAGTTTCGTAGATAGGTATTTTCCCATTTCGCGCTTCCCAGTCCAAATCAGCGAGCCACCAATCAGCAAGCGTGTGATGGGCATGTGGCTTGAACAGTATGCAGCGAATCGGAGAGGCACTGTGAGAAGAGCACTCCCTCCCTGCCACAAAATGTCGGCCATCTGTAAATAGGGGCTGCCACAAAATGTCGGCCCCCAGTGTGTTGCACGTGGAGTGACTTCCTGTTTTCAGGGACTTCAGCACAAACTAAACGCATAGGCCGGTTTGGGCTGCCAGTCACAAGAGAAGGCGTAATTGGGCGGAGGCAGGGATGTTCTAACTGCTGGAGGGTAAGGCTGATGGGAGGTTATTGGAAGCCTGCGATGCTCCACCCCTGGAGGTGTTGAAACCAGGTTGGATGAGGCCCTGAGCAACCTGATACAGTGGGTGGCATGAGTGCCTATCGCAGGGGGATTGGAACAAGATGATCTTTTAGGTCGCTTCCAACCGAAGCGATTCTATGATTCTATGATTAACTTTGTGTTTGGCCTGAATGACCCCAAAGCACTGAGGGTCTCTATTTTTACTGCTGTACTTCAGTGTTCAAATGGGGCCTCTCTTAGGTACATACTAGCTAAATAGCAGAGGACCAAGACACAAAGTGGCTATTTTGGACATCATCTTTTAATTATAGATTAAGGAGAAAAGAAGGTGGGCTCTTTGAGGTGTAGTTAATATAGCCAAGCATATTTTTACATGTTCTTAAAAAATAATAATTTGTCGAAGTTTTCAATGGAAGAAGGAGATCAAGGCACTTAGGTATGACAAACAACTTGTTCCTAGCTATAGAAATCAAAGCATAATCTAAACAATCTAAACCTCTGTTGGGGTAATTTGATGCCATTGCCTTATCACTTGTCACCTGAGAAATGAGACTGACACAGTAAGAAAACTGGGTTAGTGCTAGGAGAAACAGTTAGTGTTAGCATTATTAGTAAGGTAAATTGAGAGAAAAGTTAGAAAAGAGTTTGGAGATAAAGAAGAGATTGGAGACCTAAAAGAGGCAGTTGATGGGCTGTCCATCTTCTCTTCTACCAAGACAGGGATTCCCTCTTGTTAAGCCTTGCACCTTGTTATTTTGGTTAGAAATACATTTGAGTAGTGCTATTATCATATATTAGCACTATTGCAGTGAGTGTATTTTGTGGTTTCACCTGGCAGGCAGCTCAGCACCATACAGCTGTATGCTCATATGCTCACCCCTCATCCCCTGTGGGTTGGTGGAGAGAATCAGAGGAAAAAAGAAAAAAAAAAGTAAACGCTTATGGGTTGAGATAAAGACAGTTTAATCAGACAAAAAAGGAAGAGAAATAATAATATGTACTAAACAAGTGATGTACAATGCCCTTGCTCACCACCCACTGACTAACGCCCAGCCCATCCCCAAGCAGTCCCTCTCCTACTCCAACCCGCTATCCCATATAATTGTTCAGCATGACACCACATGGTATGGGATATCCCTTTGGCCAACCTGGGTCAACTGTCCCGACAGAATCCCTTCCCAGCTTCTTGTGCACTCCCAGCCTCCTCGCTGATGGTGTGCTATGTGAAGCTGAAAAGTCCTTGGCTTAGTGTAAGCACTGCTTTGCAACAGCTAAAACATCAGCATGTTATCAGCATTATTCTCATGCTAAATCCAAAACACAGCACCATACCAGCTACTAGGAGGACAATGAACCCTATCCTATGTGAAACCAGGACAATAGCAACCCCTTAATCCATACCAATTATACCACGCTCAGGTACCACACTTTCCAGTACTTTCCACTTTTCATATACGTATATAAAACGTCCACTGAGTTTGTTTAGTCTGGGAATGAATTTGGGCTCCATCTGTCACAACCATGCTTCATCACAGAAGAGATGGTGTGTGGTGTTGGATCATCACATGCTGAAGCTTGTTCTGATTCCATCACACCACTGTGCTTGTCCAGTTTTATCAAAATTCATTAATCATTATCTGGGTGACTGTTACTGTAATACCATTAATATGACATATAGCAATTATAGTAGTGATGATATATGGTATTATACGGTAATTAACATCATACAATTCAAATCTTGGGCTATTCTCACCCAACATTAACTCACTTTGAGGAATACATCAGACTTCCCCATCCTTCCACACTGCCCACAAAGTGCACCCAGGTCCTTGGGCAAAAGCAGTCCCATGTATGGGCTTGCCTTTGCCTGAGCCAGGGATAGCCCAGACTGTCTGACGCTGACTACTTTTTATGTGTAATGCAGGGACTTCATTCCCTTCTACAGTACATAACAGGTTTGATTGGGCAGGTCTGACTAGGTTGGCAGAACCTCTATTGTTGACTAAGAAGGTGGCCTTTGCCAAATGTGTATCCCAATTTTTGAATGTCCCAGTTCCCTCTACTTTCAGTGCACTCTTTAACAGACCATTATATGCTCGATTTTCCTGGAGACTGGTGCATGATAGGGGATGTGATATACCCACTCAATACTGCGCTGTTTGACCCAGGTATCTATGATGTTGTTTCAGAAATGAGTCCCATTGATTCAGATATGAGTCCCATTCAGAAATGAGTCACACTCAATTCTTCACGGGGTGCCATGTCACCATGGGACTTGTTTTTCAAGTGTTACGGGCAGTAGCATGGGGCACAGGGTGTGTTTCCAGCCACCTGGTGGTTGCTTCCACCATTGTAAATACATGGCGCTTATCATTGCAGGTTTGAGGGAGTGTGACATAATCAGTCTGCCAGACATCCCCATATTTATAGTTCAACCATTGTCCTCCTTACCTGAGAGGCATAAACCATTTCGCTTGCTTGTTTGCAGTACATGTTTCACAATCCTGAATAACCTGTCCAGTACTGTCCATGGTCTGGATCACCGCTCAATCACAAGCCCACTTATGTCTTTCATCTCTTGCTTGATGGCCTGAGGTGTCATGGACCAATGTATCTATAAATAATACATGCTCCTGTTGCCAGTCCACATCTACCTCAGCCACTTCAGTCTCCACAGCTTGATCCACCTGCTGATAGTTTAGGTGTTCTTCACTGGCCCGGTACTTGAATACGTCAGCACCTATATGGCATCCTGATTCTATACCAGGGCTGTAACATTTTGCTAGAATGCAAAAGGATTCTTTTTTTTTTTTTTTTTTTTTTCCCCTTTGGTTTGTTTATTTTTCTTTGTTTTGTTTTGTTTTTGTTTGTTAGTTTAAAGGAATTTGGAGCACTATGTCTTCTCACAATCCCAGCAACTCGCTGTTAATATGATCTGTGCACAGTGCAAGGCCGCCGTCTTCTGGCCACTAACAACCCTAGCAACTTGCTGTTATAATGCTCTGTGCAGAGTGAAAGGCCAAACTCTGCTGGTAAATGAGGCTGCAGCAAAATGGCATCAGTCTTTTTTTCTCTTCCTTCCTTCCTTCCTTCCTTCCTTCCTTCCTTCCTTCCTTCCTTCCTTCCTTCCTTCCTTCCTTCCTTCCTTCCTTCCTTCCTTCCTTCCTTCCTTCCTTCCTTCCTTCCTTCCTTCCTTCCTTCCTTCCTTCCTTCCTTCCTTCCTTCCTTCCTTCCTTCCTTCCTTCCTTCCTCTCTCTCTCTCTCTCTCTCTTTCTCTCTCTCTTTCTCTCTCTCTCTTTCTCTCTCTCTCTCTTGCTTGCTTTCTGCCTTTCTTTCTCCCTTTCTTTTTCATTCTTTAATATTAATTTTTAAATAATGAAAAAACAGGTTTCACTTTGGGCACCGCAGACCTCAAGATTCTGTTGTGATGCCCAAACAGGGTTTGGCACACGCTAGGTACGCTGCTTTTGTCCAGAACTAATGCATGTAGGGCAGACTTTTCCAGACTTTTCCAGGCAGCTGGCAGGACAGCCTGCGGAAGGACAGCCCAGGTGTGAACTCCAGAGAGCTGGGCCATGGACCTCATGAGGGGCACAGGTGTGGTGGAACCAAAAGGCAGTGTTCAGCTCCAGGGGAAAGAGCGAGAAGTCCGCCCTGTGGCACTTGGGGACTTATGGACTCGCACATCCACCACCTCGCTCAGGACCAAGAATGGGGACCTGGCTCCTTTGGAAGCCAAGGACAGGGACCATGACCACATGGCAGCCCCATGCAATCATGGGCAGTGCATATTGTGACCCACAGTGCTGCTAGGCAACCGCCATGTCCCACTGCAGGGCTGACAGACACGGCCTCAGTCACCCTCAAGCCAGAGCCGGCCCCATCCCAGATGTGTGGCTCCCAACCGGGTCCTGCGGCACCGGTGCAGGTGGGCTGGAGCTGGATGGTTTTTAAGGTCCCTTCCAACACCAGATTCCAAATTCTATGATTCTATGAGGGAGGCACTGCACAAGGAAAACGGGGTGGGGTGCTGATGTCTGAAAGAAGCAAAGAAATACCAAAACTACAAGGAAGATTCAAACTAACAGAACTGGTAGGATTGAAGATGTTATAAATGAAGTCTCAATTCAATCTGAAGTTTGTAATATTTATAAAACAAGTATTTATAAAAGGTATAAAAGGCAAGTAAACAGTGCTGGGTGTTCGGGGAGTCTATACTCCACCAACACACACATACAAACATCAAACATTCTAAATATACGGAACATTGTTTTACATACTAAACCGGAGTATGCCTTTACATATGTACAATCAGAAAAGGTAACAAACAATCCTTTAAGTTCCATGACTTAACAGTCTCCTTTTTCCATTCCTTTTCTTGGCTACAATCAAGTCTCCATTTTCCATTCCCTTTGAACAATATGTCTTGCTTTAAGTTGTCAAGCAACTTGGTCTTCAGACCTTATGTATCCCGTTCTTCCCAGATCAAAGAAAAGCATATCCATCTCCCTTTCAAGGCCAATGAGGCCTGGGTCAAGAGGCACGTCCAGGTCAGCAGGGGGCGTAACAGCAAAAGCCTTCAATGGCTGTAGCAGCAGAGGGGCCCATGGCGTAACAGTTGGATCAGTAAAGGAGCCCGCAGCTCCCTCACTATATGGCAAACGACACGGTTGTGACTGTGGCTCCGCATGGCTCTTTAAGGCCTCCGAGATTGCTCACCAGGTGCTGAGCAATTCCATTGCAACCTTGTCGTTTTTAGTTGCAGAGTCCCACACCTTGACCTCAGTTTAGTCCCATATTTCAGGCTCATAAACTGTCCAATTGTTAATAAGGAGAATAAGCTGTAAGGTTACCAGGGCAGTCTTTGTCCTAAGGACGTATGATTCCCCATAATGCGCAACTGTTTAGCAGCGAGAGGCAGTTGTGTGCACAGGTCTGCTTCTCTCAGCTCGAGCTTCTCTCCAGCTCCAGTGCGCCTATTTCCAGCGACTTTCTGTACGAGCTTCTCTGAGTGGTTTGCTGAGTTTGGCTAAACCTATCTTCATGAGGCAGTCTTTTTCCTGCTTCTTTATTGATGACGTAACTTCATCGTGTTGCCTTTTTTTTGTTTGTTTGTTTTGTTTTATCTTGAGGGCAGGCTCCCCTCTTATACCCTTCTCTCCACAGCAGTTCTTTTCAAAACAGCTTTTCATTGGTCAAACAGCTTTGAATATAACAACAACAGCAAACACCCAGAAACTTCCATGCCTTAACGGCTGGAGAACAAGAAACCAGAGGCTGCATCGAGACTCCTAAATCACCCTTTTTTGTACCCACTAAACTCTTTTATATTCCTGATGGCCTCAACGTTAAGAGTCTTATGTTATCTCAACCACGGGGATTTCCAACACCCATTGCCACATTCCCAAATCTCCCCCTTCTTTATTAATATCAACCATTTTCTCAACACGAATTACCACTCCATATATAACAAAGGAAAGATCAAAGAAAGAAAAGGTCATAAGGAAAAGAAACAACCAAACAAAATGAAGTCAAACAAAAAATGTCTATTCCACTGTTGCAGGGTTGGGAAGCTATAAAGATGGACCCAAACGTGCTAGAGCAACAGCCTTGGAGGAGTCTAAGGCAGCAAGCCGAGGATTCAGCTCTGATCAGAGAATGTCAAAAGGAAAGACTCCATAATATATGTGGAAAGAGCCTTACTGGGCAAACAGGACCTGACCTCTAGAGACAGAAGTAGGCTCACAACCCCAGCAAGTCGGTGTTAAAATACTCTCTGCACAGTGCAAGGCCGCCCTCTGCTGGTAACGGAGGCTTCAGCAAAACAGAATCACTTCTTTCTTACTTTTCTTTCTCTCTTTCTTTCTATCTTTCTCTCCTTCTTTCCTTCTTCCCTTCCTTCCTTCTTTCCTTCCTTCCTTCTGTCTTTTCTTCTTCTTTCTCTCTTTCTCTTTGTCTCCTTCCTTCTCTTTCTTTCTTTCTTTCTTTCTTTCTTTCTTTCTTTCTTTCTTTCTTTCTTTCTTTCTTTCTTTCTTTCCTTCTTTCCTTCTTTCCTTCTTTCCTTCTTTCCTTCTTTCCTTCTTTCTTTCCTTCTTTCTTTCCTTCTTTCCTTCTTTCTTTCTCTCTCTCTCTTTCTCTTTCTCTTTCTCTTTCTCTTTCTCTTTCTCTTTCTCTTTCTCTTTCTCTTTCTCTTTCTCTTTCTCTTTCTCTTTCTCTTTCTCTTTCTCTTTCTCTTTCTCTTTCTCTTTCTCTTTCTCTTTCTCTTTCTCTTTCTCTCTCTCTTTCCCTCTTTCTCTCTTTCTCTCTTTCTCTTTCTCTCTTCCTTTCTTCTCTCCTTTCCTTCCTTCCTTTCTCTCTCCCTTCTCTCTCCCTTTCCCTCTCCCTTTCTCTTTACCTTTCTCTTTCTTCCTTTCCCTTCTTTCTTTCTCTCTTTCCCTCTCCCTCTCTTCGTTTCTTGCTTTCCTTCTATACCTGATTCTTTCAATCACCAGACAGAAGAGTTATTTTATAGTCAAAACTTATGTAATATTTATGTGGATGTTTGCAGGTTTTCTACCTATTCTTAACTTGCACATTCACAGGGAATGACATGACATTGCATCTGCTCACCTAGTCGGTGTTAAAATACTCTCTGCACAGTGCAAGGCCGCCCTCTGCTGGTAACGGAGGCTTCAGCAAAACAGAATCGCTTCTTTCTTTTTTTCTTTCTCTTTCTTGGTTTCTTGTTTCCTTCTTTCTTTCCTTCTTTCCTTCTTTCTTTCTTCCTTCCTTTCCTTCTTTCCTTCTTTCTCTCTTCCGCTCTTCCTCTATTTCCTCTTTCCTTCTCTTTCCTTCTTTCCTTCTCTCTTTTTTTCTTCCTTTCTTTTCTTTTTTCTCTCTTCTTTCTTCCTTTCTTTTCTTTCTCTCTCCCTTCCTTCCTTTCTTGCTTTCTTGCTTTCTTGCTTTCTCTCTCTCTCTCTTTCTCTCTTTCTCTCGTTTCTCTCTTTGTTTCTCTCTCTCTTGCTCTTTCTCTCTCTCTTTCTTTCTCTTTTTCTTGCTTGCTTGCTTTTTGCCTTTCTCACTTTTTTCTTTCTTTTTTCTTTCTTTAATATGTAGTATAGTATATTATTTCTTTTTCTTTATACTATATAGTATAGTATTTCTTTTCCTTTCTTTAATATTTAGTATAGTAGACATATCATAACCTTTTATTTCCTATTACCCAACACCCGATCACCTCCCGTTTCCTCATTGGATGAGTACTACAGGTTCACAACCTACTCCACACTCCTCTACAGCTACTAAGACCCAGCAGTGTATATGGCTCCAAAAAGGAAGCGTGCAGTGACAGCCTGTGCCAGATATTGCCATGAAATGCTGATGCTCTTCTCCACAGTGCTGATGGCATCCGAGGATGCACATTCTCATTGAAACAAAAAAACGCTGCATTACACCTTCTCCTGTGACTGGCAGCCCAAACCGGCCTCTGTGTCTAGCTTCTGCAGTGGCCACAGAAACAGGAAGTCCCTCCCCGTGCAACACACTGGGGGCCGACATTTTGTGGCAGTGAGGGAGCACTCAGCTCACAGTGCCTCTCCCATTGGCTGCGTGCTGTTTGAGCCACATGCCCTGCGCTCACCCGCTGATTGGTGGCTGCATGAAACTGCTGCTTTCGCTGATGCTGTCAGGTACCTCACCTGAAGGGGTCTGTGGACGGAATCCACAGGTCACTCTCTGTCTGGAAGAGGCCCCCAAATGTCACAAAGTATGCCTGGGAGGAGGAACGGGTAGCTACTGGGCACGCACATACTTCCCAATCTGGCCAAAATTCTGGTAGCCAATGGAGAAGGGGATCTATCGTAACAGATCCTTCTCCTGCATCACTTGCTTGTTTGCAGGTTGGTGTTTGAACAGATGCAACCAAATTGGAGAACCCTGAGGTCTTAATGACAAGGGGTTCTCCTCTTTCTTGTGGGTCTTTTCCACTGACCCAATAGGCAGCTAAAAAGAATCTATGCCCCTAACCCAATAGGGAGTTCATAGGTTTATAAACGTATAAATGCTATCCCAGGCTTTCCTCACCAAAGTGAAGGTGAAGCTGCAGAGTTCACCCAGGAGGTGTCCCTGTCTTGGTGGAGAAGGAGCACAGAGCAACGACTGCCTCTTCTAGGTTTTCATTTTTTTTCTTCTCTCCTCCCCCCACCTCCACCTCTCCCTTTTTTCCTCACTCTAAGTTTTTTTCCTAACCTTAATTTTTTACCACTACCTCCTAACACTTTTATATCCTAAGCTTTTCTGTCCCCCGCTGGGATGACAATTAGCATGATTTGGGCACAAAGTTGAGTCTTATAGTCTTCTATGTTTAGCATGTACTTCCTTAATGTCATGGTCTTATTAAGAGTTAACTTTAATGTTGATTTTTTAAATAATGAAGAAACAGGTTTCACTTTGGGCACCGCAGACTTCAAGATTCTGTTCTGATGCCCAAACAGGGTTTGGCACACGCTGGGTACGCTGCTTTTGTCCAGAACTAATGCATGTAGGCCAGACTTTTCCAGGCAGCTGGCAGGACAGCCTGCGGCAGGACGGCCCAGGTGTGAGCTCCAGAGAGCTGGGCCATGGACCTCATGAGGGGCACAGGTGTGGTGGAACCAAAAGGCAGTGTTCAGCTCCAGGGGAAAGAGCGAGAAGTCCGCCCTGTGGCACTTGGGGACTTATGGACTCGCACATCCACCACCTCGCTCAGGACCAAGAATGGGGACCTGGCTCCTTTGGAAGCCAAGGACAGGGACCATGACCACATGGCAACCCCATGCAATCATGGGCAGTGCATATTGTGACCCACAGTGCTGCTAGGCAACCGCCATGTCCCACTGCAGGGCTGACAGACACGGCCTCAGTCACCCTCAAGCCAGAGCCGGCCCCATCCCAGATGTGTGGCTCCCAACCGGGTCCTGCGGCACCGGTGCAGGTGGGCTGGAGCTGGATGGTTTTTAAGGTCCCTTCCAACACCAGATTCCAAATTCTATGATTCTATGAGGGAGGCACTGCACAAGGAAAACGGGGTGGGGTGCTGATGTCTGAAAGAAGCAAAGAAATACCAAAACTACAAGGAAGATTCAAACTAACAGAACTGGTAGGATTGAAGATGTTATAAATGAAGTCTCAATTCAATCTGAAGTTTGTAGTATTTATAAAACAAGTATTTATAAAAGGTATAAAAGGCAAGTAAACAGTGCTGGGTGTTCGGGGCGTCTATACTCCACCAACACACACATACAAACATCAAACATTCTAAATATACGGAACATTGTTTTACATACTAAACCGTAGTATGCCTATACATATGTACAATCAGAAAAGGTAACAAGCAATCCTTTAAGTTCCATGACTTAACAGTCTCCATTTTCCATTCCTTTTCTTGGCTACAATCAAGTCTCCATTTTCCATTCCCTTTGAACAATATGTCTTGCTTTAAGTTGTCAAGCAACTTGGTCTTCAGACCTTATGTATCCCGTTCTTCCCAGATCAAAGAAAAGCATATCCATCTCCCTTTCAAGGCCAATGAGGCCTGGGTCAAGAGGCACGTCCAGGTCAGCAGGGGGCGTAACAGCAAAAGCCTTCAATGGCTGTAGCAGCAGAGGGGCCCATGGCGTAACAGTTGGATCAGTAAAGGAGCCCGCAGCTCCCTCACTATATGGCAAACGACACGGTTGTGACTGTGGCTCCGCATGGCTCTTTAAGGCCTCCGAGATTGCTCACCAGGTGCTGAGCAATTCCATTGCAACCTTGTCGTTTTTAGTTGCAGAGTCCCACACCTTGACCTCAGTTTAGTCCCATATTTCAGGCTCATAAACTGTCCAATTGTTAATAAGGAGAATAAGCTGTAAGGTTACCAGGGCAGTCTTTGTCCTAAGGACGTATGATTCCCCATAATGCGCAACTGTTTAGCAGCGAGAGGCAGTTGTGTGCACAGGTCTGCTTCTCTCAACTCGAGCTTCTCTCCAGCTCCAGTGCGCCTATTTCCAGCGACTTTCTGTACGAGCTTCTCTGAGTGGTTTGCTGAGTTTGGCTAAACCTATCTTCATGAGGCAGTCTTTTTCCTGCTTCTTTATTGATGACGTAACTTCATCGTGTTGCCTTTTTTTTGTTTGTTTGTTTTGTTTTATCTTGAGGGCAGGCTCCCCTCTTATACCCTTCTCTCCACAGCAGTTCTTTTCAAAACAGCTTTTCATTGGTCAAACAGCTTTGAATATAACAACAACAGCAAACACCCAGAAACTTCCATGCCTTAACGGCTGGAGAACAAGAAACCAGAGGCTGCATCGAGACTCCTAAATCACCCTTTTTTGTACCCACTAAACTCTTTTATATTCCTGATGGCCTCCACGTTAAGAGTCTTATGTTATCTCAACCACGGGGATTTCCAACACCCATTGCCACATTCCCAAATCTCCCCCTTCTTTATTAATATCAACCATTTTCTCAACACAAATTACCACTCCATATATAACAAAGGAAAGATCAAAGAAAGAAAAGGTCATAAGGAAAAGAAACAACCAAACAAAATGAAGTCAAACAAAAAATGTCTATTCCACTGTTGCAGGGTTGGGAAGCTATAAAGATGGACCCAAACGTGCTAGAGCAACAGCCTTGGAGGAGTCTAAGGCAGCAAGCCGAGGATTCAGCTCTGATCAGAGAATGTCAAAAGGAAAGACTCCATAATATATGTGGAAAGAGCCTTACTGGGCAAACAGGACCTGACCTCTAGAGACAGAAGTAGGCTCACAACCCCAGCAAGTCGGTGTTAAAATACTCTCTGCACAGTGCAAGGCCGCCCTCTGCTGGTAACGGAGGCTTCAGCAAAACAGAATCACTTCTTTCTTACTTTTCTTTCTCTCTTTCTTTCTCTCTTTCTCTCTTTCTTTCTTTCTTCCCTTCCTTCCTTCTTTCCTTCCTTCCGTCTTTTCTTCTTTCCTTCTTTCTCTCTTTCTCTTTGTCTCCTTCCTTCTCTTTCTTTCTTTCTTTCTTTCTTTCTTTCTTTCTTTCTTTCTTTCTTTCTTTCTTTCTTTCTTTCTTTCTTTCTTTCTTTCTTTCTTTCTTTCTTTCTTTCTTTCCTTCTTTCCTTCTTTCCTTCTTTCCTTCTTTCCTTCTTTCCTTCTTTCCTTCTTTCCTTCTTTCCTTCTTTCCTTCTTTCTTTCTTTCTTTCTTTCTTTCTTTCTTTCTTTCTTTCTTTCTTTCTTTCTTTCTTCTTTCTTTCTTTCTTTCTTTCTTTCTTTCTCTCTCTCTCTCTCTCTCTCTCTCTCTTTCTCTCTCTCTCTTTCCCTCTTTCTCTCTTTCTCTCTTTCTCTTTCTCTCTTCCTTTCTTCTCTCCTTTCCTTCCTTCCTTTCTCTCTCCCTTCTCTCTCCTTTCCCTCTCCCTTTCTCTTTACCTTTCTCTTTCTTCCTTTCCCTTCTTTCTTTCTCTCTTTCCCTCTCCCTCTCTTCGTTTCTTGCTTTCCTTCTATACCTGATTCTTTCAATCACCAGACAGAAGAGTTATTTTATAGTCAAAACTTATGTAATATTTATGTGGATGTTTGCAGGTTTTCTACCTATTCTTAACTTGCACATTCACAGGGGATGACATGACATTGCATCTGCTCACCTAGTCCTTGTAAAGTGTGATTTTTTTTCCAAAACACTGTGCTTTATGTCTTTGAGCTGGTCATAGTCAATGAATTCCTGTTGTTGGAGAAAAAAAAAAAAATTGAGATGAGGACGCAACACTGTAATATTTAATGTGAATAAAATTTGCAACAGGCTTCTTTCTCCCATCTAAAATACTGTATTAGTTTTACTGCGAGGAATGGGCAGCTAAATGATTCAATTTTTCATCGTTGTTTGTTTTCTTTTGTTTCTGTTAGTTTAAAGAAATTTGGAGCACTACAGCCTCTCACAACCCCAGCAAGTCGGTGTTAAAATGCTCTGTGCATAGTGCAAGGCTGCCCTCTGCTGGTAACCGAGGTTGAAGCAAAATGGAATCTTTTTCTTTTTTGCTTGCTATTTCTTTCTTTCATTTCTTTCTTTCTTTTCTTCGTTCTTTTCTTTCTTTCTTTCTTTCTTTCTTCTTTCTTTCTTTCTTTCTTTTCTTTCTTTCTTTCTTTCTTTTTTCTTTCTTTTCTTTCTTTCTTTCTTTCTTTCTTTCTTTCTTTCTTTCTTTCTTTCTTTCTTTCTTTCTTTCTCTCTTTCTCTCTTTCTCTCTTTCTCTCTTTCTCTCTCTTTCTCTCTTTCTCTCTTTCTCTCTTCCTCTCTTTCTCTCTTTCTCTCTTTCTCTCTTTCTCTCTTTCTCTCTTTCTCTCTTTCTCTTTCTCTCTTTCTCTCTTTCTCTCTTTCTCTCTTTCTTTCTTTCTTTCTTTCCTTCTTTCCTTCTTTCCTTCTTTCCTTCTTTCCTTCTTTCCTTCTTTCCTTCTTTCTTCTTCCTTTCTTCCTTCCTTTCCTCCTTACCCTGTTCTTTCCTCCTTTTTTCTTTTTTCTTTCTTTTTTTTTTTTTTTTCCCCCGTTTTCTAGAGCAACAGCCTTGGAGGAGTCTAAGGCAGCAAGCCGAGGATTCAGCTCTGATCAGAGAATGCCAAAAGGAAAGACTCCATAATATATATGGAAAGAGCCTTACTGGGCAAACAGGACCTGACCTCTAGAGACCGAAGTAGGCTCACAACCCCAACAAGTCGGTGTTAAAATACTCTCTGCACAGTGCAAGGCCGCCCTCTGCTGGTAACGGAGGCTTCAGCAAAACAGAATCACTTCTTTCTTTTTTTTCTTTCTCTTTTCTTGGTTTCTTGTTTCCTTCTTTCTTTCCTTCTTTCCTTCTTTCTTTCTTCCTTCCTTTCCTTCTTTCCTTCTTTCCTTCTTTCTCTCTTCCGCTCTTCCTCTATTTCCTTTTTCCTTCTCTTTCCTTCTTTCCTTCTCTCTTTTTTTCTTCCTTTCTTTTCTTTCTTTCTCTCTTTCTTCCTTTCTTTTCTTTCTCTCTCCCTTCCTTTCTTTCTTTCTTTCTTTCTTGCTTTCTTGCTTTCTTGCTTTCTTGCTTTCTTGCTTTCTCTCTCCTCTCTTTCTCTCGTTTCTCTCTTTGTTTCTCTCTCTCTTGCTCTTTCTCTCTCTCTTTCTTTCTCTTTTTCTTGCTTGCTTGCTTTTTGCCTCTCTCACTTTTTTCTTTCTTTTTTCTTTCTTTAATATGTAGTATAGTATATTATTTCTTTTTCTTTATACTATATAGTATAGTATTTCTTTTCCTTTCTTTAATATTTAGTATAGTAGACATATCATAACCTTTTATTTCCTATTACCCAACACCCGATCACCTCCCGTTTCCTCATTGGATGAGTACTACAGGTTCACAACCTACTCCACACTCCTCTACAGCTACTAAGACCCAGCAGTGTATATGGCTCCAAAAAGGAAGCGTGCAGTGACAGCCTGTGCCAGATATTGCCATGAAATGCTGATGCTCTTCTCCACAGTGCTGATGGCATCCGAGGATGCACATTCTCATTGAAACAAAAAAACGCTGCATTACACCTTCTCCTGTGACTGGCAGCCCAAACCGGCCTCCGTGTCTAGCTTCTGCAGTGGCCACAGAAACAGGAAGTCCCTCCCCGTGCAACACACTGGGGGCCGACATTTTGTGGCAGTGAGGGAGCACTCAGCTCACAGTGCCTCTCCCATTGGCTGCGTGCTGTTTGAGCCACATGCCCTGCGCTCACCCGCTGATTGGTGGCTGCATGAAACTGCTGCTTTTGCTGATGCTGTCAGGTACCTCACCTGAAGGGGTCTGTGGACGGAATCCACAGGTCACTCTCTGTCTGGAAGAGGCCCCCAAATGTCACAAAGTATGCCTGGGAGGAGGAACGGGTAGCTACTGGGCACGCACATACTTCCCAATCTGGCCAAAATTCTGGTAGCCAATGGAGAAGGGGATCTATCGTAACAGATCCTTCTCCTGCATCACTTGCTTGTTTGCAGGTTGGTGTTTGAACAGATGCAACCAAATTGGAGAACCCTGAGGTCTTAATGACAAGGGGTTCTCCTCTTTCTTGTGGGTCTTTTCCACTGACCCAATAGGCAGCTAAAAAGAATCTATGCCCCTAACCCAATAGGGAGTTCATAGGTTTATAAACGTATAAATGCTATCCCAGGCTTTCCTCACCAAAGTGAAGGTGAAGCTGCAGAGTTCACCCAGGAGGTGTCCCTGTCTTGGTGGAGAAGGAGCACAGAGCAACGACTGCCTCATCTAGGTTTTCATTTTTTCCTTCTCTCCTCCCCCCACCTCCACCTCTCCCTTTTTTCCTCACTCTAAGTTTTTTTCCTAACCTTAATTTTTTACCACTACCTCCTAACACTTTTATATCCTAAGCTTTTCTGTCCCCCGCTGGGATGACAATTAGCATGATTTGGGCACAAAGTTGAGTCTTATAGTCTTCTATGTTTAGCATGTACTTCCTTAATGTCATGGTCTTATTAAGAGTTAACTTTAATGTTGATTTTTTAAATAATGAAGAAACAGGTTTCACTTTGGGCACCGCAGACTTCAAGATTCTGTTCTGATGCCCAAACAGGGTTTGGCACACGCTGGGTACGCTGCTTTTGTCCAGAACTAATGCATGTAGGCCAGACTTTTCCAGGCAGCTGGCAGGACAGCCTGCGGCAGGACGGCCCAGGTGTGAGCTCCAGAGAGCTGGGCCATGGACCTCATGAGGGGCACAGGTGTGGTGGAACCAAAAGGCAGTGTTCAGCTCCAGGGGAAAGAGCGAGAAGTCCGCCCTGTGGCACTTGGGGACTTATGGACTCGCACATCCACCACCTCGCTCAGGACCAAGAATGGGGACCTGGCTCCTTTGGAAGCCAAGGACAGGGACCATGACCACATGGCAACCCCATGCAATCATGGGCAGTGCATATTGTGACCCACAGTGCTGCTAGGCAACCGCCATGTCCCACTGCAGGGCTGACAGACACGGCCTCAGTCACCCTCAAGCCAGAGCCAGCCCCATCCCAGACGTGTGGCTCCCAACCGGGTCCTGCGGCACCGGTGCAGGTGGGCTGGAGCTGGATGGTTTTTAAGGTCCCTTCCAACACCAGATTCCAAATTCTATGATTCTATGAGGGAGGCACTGCACAAGGAAAACGGGGTGGGGTGCTGATGTCTGAAAGAAGCAAAGAAATACCAAAACTACAAGGAAGATTCAAACTAACAGAACTGGTAGGATTGAAGATGTTATAAATGAAGTCTCAATTCAATCTGAAGTTTGTAATATTTATAAAACAAGTATTTATAAAAGGTATAAAAGGCAAGTAAACAGTGCTGGGTGTTCGGGGAGTCTATACTCCACCAACACACACATACAAACATCAAACATTCTAAATATACGGAACATTGTTTTACATACTAAACCGGAGTATGCCTTTACATATGTACAATCAGAAAAGGTAACAAACAATCCTTTAAGTTCCATGACTTAACAGTCTCCTTTTTCCATTCCTTTTCTTGGCTACAATCAAGTCTCCATTTTCCATTCCCTTTGAACAATATGTCTTGCTTTAAGTTGTCAAGCAACTTGGTCTTCAGACCTTATGTATCCCGTTCTTCCCAGATCAAAGAAAAGCATATCCATCTCCCTTTCAAGGCCAATGAGGCCTGGGTCAAGAGGCACGTCCAGGTCAGCAGGGGGCGTAACAGCAAAAGCCTTCAATGGCTGTAGCAGCAGAGGGGCCCATGGCGTAACAGTTGGATCAGTAAAGGAGCCCGCAGCTCCCTCACTATATGGCAAACGACACGGTTGTGACTGTGGCTCCGCATGGCTCTTTAAGGCCTCCGAGATTGCTCACCAGGTGCTGAGCAATTCCATTGCAACCTTGTCGTTTTTAGTTGCAGAGTCCCACACCTTGACCTCAGTTTAGTCCCATATTTCAGGCTCATAAACTGTCCAATTGTTAATAAGGAGAATAAGCTGTAAGGTTACCAGGGCAGTCTTTGTCCTAAGGACGTATGATTCCCCATAATGCGCAACTGTTTAGCAGCGAGAGGCAGTTGTGTGCACAGGTCTGCTTCTCTCAGCTCGAGCTTCTCTCCAGCTCCAGTGCGCCTATTTCCAGCGACTTTCTGTACGAGCTTCTCTGAGTGGTTTGCTGAGTTTGGCTAAACCTATCTTCATGAGGCAGTCTTTTTCCTGCTTCTTTATTGATGACGTAACTTCATCGTGTTGCCTTTTTTTTGTTTGTTTGTTTTGTTTTATCTTGAGGGCAGGCTCCCCTCTTATACCCTTCTCTCCACAGCAGTTCTTTTCAAAACAGCTTTTCATTGGTCAAACAGCTTTGAATATAACAACAACAGCAAACACCCAGAAACTTCCATGCCTTAACGGCTGGAGAACAAGAAACCAGAGGCTGCATCGAGACTCCTAAATCACCCTTTTTTGTACCCACTAAACTCTTTTATATTCCTGATGGCCTCCACGTTAAGAGTCTTATGTTATCTCAACCACGGGGATTTCCAACACCCATTGCCACATTCCCAAATCTCCCCCTTCTTTATTAATATCAACCATTTTCTCAACACGAATTACCACTCCATATATAACAAAGGAAAGATCAAAGAAAGAAAAGGTCATAAGGAAAAGAAACAACCAAACAAAATGAAGTCAAACAAAAAATGTCTATTCCACTGTTGCAGGGTTGGGAAGCTATAAAGATGGACCCAAACGTGCTAGAGCAACAGCCTTGGAGGAGTCTAAGGCAGCAAGCCGAGGATTCAGCTCTGATCAGAGAATGTCAAAAGGAAAGACTCCATAATATATGTGGAAAGAGCCTTACTGGGCAAACAGGACCTGACCTCTAGAGACAGAAGTAGGCTCACAACCCCAGCAAGTCGGTGTTAAAATACTCTCTGCACAGTGCAAGGCCGCCCTCTGCTGGTAACGGAGACTTCAGCAAAACAGAATCACTTCTTTCTTACTTTTCTTTCTCTCTTTCTTTTCTTTCTTTCTTTCTTTCTTTCTTTCTTTCTTTCTTTCTTTCTTTCTTTCTTTCTTTCTTTCTTTCTTTCTTTCTTTCTTTCTTTCTTTCTTTCTTTCTTTCTTTTTCTTTCTTTCTTTCCTTCTTTCCTTCTTTCCTTCTTTCCTTCTTTCTTTCTTTCCTTCTTTCCTTCTTTCCTTCTTTCTTTCCTTCTTTCTTTCCTTCTTTCTTTCCTTCTTTCTTTCTTTCTTTCTTTCTTTCTTTCTTTCTTTCTTTCTTTCTTTCTTTCTTTCTTTCTTTCTTCTTTCTTTCTTTCTTTCTTTCTTTCCTTCTTTCCTTCTTTCCTTCTTTCCTTCTTTCCTTCTTTCTTTCCTTCTTTCTTTCTTTCTTTCTTTCTTTCTTCTTTCTTTCTTTCTTTCTTTCTTTCTTTCTTTCTTTCTTTCTTTCTTTCTTTCTTTCTTTCTTTCTTTCTTTCTTTCTTTCTTTCTTTCTTTCTTTCTTTCTTTCTTTCTTTCTTTCTTTCTTTCTTTCTTTCTTTCTTTCCTTCCTTCCTTCCTTCCTTCCTTCCTTCCTTCCTTCCTTCCTTCCTTCCTTCCTTCCTTCCTTCCTTCCTTCCTTCCTTCCTTCCTTCTTTCTTTCCTTCTTTCTTTCTTTCTTTCTTTCTTTCTTTCTTTCTTTCTTTCTTTCTTTCTTTCTTTCTTTCTTTCTTTCTTTCTTTCTTTCTTTCTTTCTTTCTTTCTTTCTTTCTTTCTTTCTTTCTTTCTTTCTTTCTTTCTTTCTTTCTTTCTTTCTTTCTTTCTTTCTCTCTCTCTCTCTCTCTCTCTCTCTCTCTTTCTCTTTCTCTCTCTCTTTCCCTCTTTCTCTCTTTCTCTCTTTCTCTTTCTCTCTTCCTTTCTTCTCTCCTTTCCTTCCTTCCTTTCTCTCTCCCTTCTCTCTCCCTTTCCCTCTCCCTTTCTCTTTACCTTTCTCTTTCTTCCTTTCCCTTCTTTCTTTCTCTCTTTCCCTCTCCCTCTCTTCGTTTCTTGCTTTCCTTCTATACCTGATTCTTTCAATCACCAGACAGAAGAGTTATTTTATAGTCAAAACTTATGTAATATTTATGTGGATGTTTGCAGGTTTTCTACCTATTCTTAACTTGAACATTCACAGGGGATGACATGACATTGCATCTGCTCACCTAGTCCTTGTAAAGTGTGATTTTTTTTCCAAAACACTGTGCTTTATGTCTTTGAGCTGGTCATAGTCAATGAATTCCTGTTGTTGGAGAAAAGAAAAAAAAAATTGAGATGAGGACGCAACACTGTAATATTTAATGTGAATAAAATTTGCAACAGGCTTCTTTCTCCCATCTAAAATACTGTATTAGTTTTACTGCGAGGAATGGGCAGCTAAATGATTCAATTTTTCATCGTTGTTTGTTTTCTTTTGTTTCTGTTAGTTTAAAGAAATTTGGAGCACTACGGCCTCTCACAACCCCAGCAAGTCGGTGTTAAAATGCTCTGTGCATAGTGCAAGGCTGCCCTCTGCTGGTAACCGAGGTTGAAGCAAAATGGAATCTTTTTCTTTTTTGCTTGCTATTTCTTTCTTTCATTTCTTTCTTTCTTTTCTTCGTTCTTTTCGTCCGTTTTCTTTCTTTCTTTCTTTCTTTCTTTCTTTCTTTCTTTCTTTCTTTCTTTCTTTCTTTCTTTCTTTCTTTCTTTCTTTCTTTCTTTCTTTCTTTCTTTCTTTCTTTCTTTCTTTCTTTCTTTCTTTCTTTCTTTCTTTCTTTCTTTCTTTCTTTCTTTCTTTCTTTCTTTCTCTCTTTCTTTCTTTCTCTCTTTCTCTCTTTCTCTCTTTCTCTCTTTCTCTCTTTCTCTCTTTCTCTCTTTCTCTCTTTCTCTCTTTCTCTCTTTCTCTCTTTCTCTCTTTCTCTCTTTCTCTCTTTCTCTCTTTCTCTCTTTCTCTCTTTCTCTCTTTCTTTCTTTCTTTCTTTCTTTCTTTCCTTCTTTCCTTCTTTCCTTCTTTCCTTCTTTCCTTCTTTCCTTCTTTCCTTCTTTCCTTCTTTCCTTCTTTCCTTCTTTCCTTCTTTCCTTCTTTCCTTCTTCCTTTCTTCCTTCCTTTCCTCCTTACCCTGTTTCTTTCCTCCTTTTTTTCTTTTTTCTTTCTTTTTTTTTTTTTTTTCCCCCGTTTTCTAGAGCAACAGCCTTGGAGGAGTCTAAGGCAGCAAGCCGAGGATTCAGCTCTGATCAGAGAATGCCAAAAGGAAAGACTCCATAATATATATGGAAAGAGCCTTACTGGGCAAACAGGACCTGACCTCTAGAGACCGAAGTAGGCTCACAACCCCAACAAGTCGGTGTTAAAATACTCTCTGCACAGTGCAAGGCCGCCCTCTGCTGGTAACGGAGGCTTCAGCAAAACAGAATCACTTCTTTCTTTTTTTCTTTCTCTTTCTTGGTTTCTTGTTTCCTTCTTTCTTTCCTTCTTTCCTTCTTTCTTTCTTCCTTCCTTTCCTTCTTTCCTTCTTTCCTTCTTTCTCTCTTCCGCTCTTCCTCTATTTCCTCTTTCCTTCTCTTTCCTTCTTTCCTTCTCTCTTTTTTTTCTTCCTTTCTTTTCTTTCTTTCTCTCTTTCTTCCTTTCTTTTCTTTCTCTCTCCCTTCCTTTCTTTCTTTCTTGCTTTCTTGCTTTCTTGCTTTCTCTCTCTCTCTCTTTCTCTCGTTTCTCTCTTTGTTTCTCTCTCTCTTGCTCTTTCTCTCTCTCTTTCTTTCTCTTTTTCTTGCTTGCTTGCTTTTTGCCTCTCTCACTTTTTTCTTTCTTTTTTCTTTCTTTAATATGTAGTATAGTATATTATTTCTTTTTCTTTATACTATATAGTATAGTATTTCTTTTCCTTTCTTTAATATTTAGTATAGTAGACATATCATAACCTTTTATTTCCTATTACCCAACACCCGATCACCTCCCGTTTCCTCATTGGATGAGTACTACAGGTTCACAACCTACTCCACACTCCTCTACAGCTACTAAGACCCAGCAGTGTATATGGCTCCAAAAAGGAAGCGTGCAGTGACAGCCTGTGCCAGATATTGCCATGAAATGCTGATGCTCTTCTCCACAGTGCTGATGGCATCCGAGGATGCACATTCTCATTGAAACAAAAAAACGCTGCATTACACCTTCTCCTGTGACTGGCAGCCCAAACCGGCCTCTGTGTCTAGCTTCTGCAGTGGCCACAGAAACAGGAAGTCCCTCCCCGTGCAACACACTGGGGGCCGACATTTTGTGGCAGTGAGGGAGCACTCAGCTCACAGTGCCTCTCCCATTGGCTGCGTGCTGTTTGAGCCACATGCCCTGCGCTCACCCGCTGATTGGTGGCTGCATGAAACTGCTGCTTTCGCTGATGCTGTCAGGTACCTCACCTGAAGGGGTCTGTGGACGGAATCCACAGGTCACTCTCTGTCTGGAAGAGGCCCCCAAATGTCACAAAGTATGCCTGGGAGGAGGAACGGGTAGCTACTGGGCACGCACATACTTCCCAATCTGGCCAAAATTCTGGTAGCCAATGGAGAAGGGGATCTATCGTAACAGATCCTTCTCCTGCATCACTTGCTTGTTTGCAGGTTGGTGTTTGAACAGATGCAACCAAATTGGAGAACCCTGAGGTCTTAATGACAAGGGGTTCTCCTCTTTCTTGTGGGTCTTTTCCACTGACCCAATAGGCAGCTAAAAAGAATCTATGCCCCTAACCCAATAGGGTGTTCATAGGTTTATAAACGTATATATGCTATCCCAGGCTTTCCTCACCAAAGTGAAGGTGAAGCTGCAGAGCTTACCCAGGAGGTGTCCCTGTCTTGGTGGAGAAGGAGCACAGAACAACGACTGCCTCATCTAGGTTTTCATTTTTTCCTTCTCTCCTCCCCCCACCTCCACCTCTCCCTTTTTCCTCACTCTAAGTTTTTTTCCTAACCTTAATTTTTTACCACTGCCTCCTAACACTTTTATATCCTAAGCTTTTCTGTCCCCCGCTGGGATGACAATTAGCATGATTTGGGCACAAAGTTGAGTCTTATAGTCTTCTATGTTTAGCATGTACTTCCTTAATGTCATGGTCTTATTAAGAGTTAACTTTAATGTTGATTTTTTAAATAATGAAGAAACAGGTTTCACTTTGGGCACCGCAGACTTCAAGATTCTGTTCTGATGCCCAAACAGGGTTTGGCACACGCTGGGTACGCTGCTTTTGTCCAGAACTAATGCATGTAGGCCAGACTTTTCCAGGCAGCTGGCAGGACAGCCTGCGGCAGGACGGCCCAGGTGTGAGCTCCAGAGAGCTGGGCCATGGACCTCATGAAGGGCACAGGTGTGGTGGAACCAAAAGGCAGTGTTCAGCTCCAGGGGAAAGAGCGAGAAGTCCGCCCTGTGGCACTTGGGGACTTATGGACTCGCACATCCACCACCTCGCTCAGGACCAAGAATGGGGACCTGGCTCCTTTGGAAGCCAAGGACAGGGACCATGACCACATGGCAACCCCATGCAATCATGGGCAGTGCATATTGTGACCCACAGTGCTGCTAGGCAACCGCCATGTCCCACTGCAGGGCTGACAGACACAGCCCCAGTTACCCTCAAGCCAGAGCCGGCCCCAGCCCAGACGTGTGGCTCCCAACCGGGTCCTGCGGCACCAGTGCAGGTGGGCTGGAGCTGGATGGTTTTTAAGGTCCCTTCCAACACCAGATTCCAAATTCTATGATTCTATGAGGGAGGCACTGCACAAGGAAAACGGGGTGGGGTGCTGATGTCTGAAAGAAGCAAAGAAATACCAAAACTACGAGGAAGATTCAAACTAACAAAACAGGTAGGATTGAAGGAAAGACCAAAGAAAGAAAAGCTAATAAGGAAAAGAAACAAGCAAACATAATGAAGTCAAACAAAAAATGTCTATTCCATTGTTGCAGGGTTGGGAAGCTATTCCGATGGACCCAAGCGTGCTAGAGCAACAGCCTTGGAGGAGTCTAAGGCAGCAAGCCGAGGATTCAGCTCTGATCAGAGAATGTCAAAAGGAAAGACTCTGCAATATATGTGGAAAAAGCCTTACGAGACATATAGGACCAGACATCTACAGAGAGAGAAAAAAATATGGAAACACCGTGCAAATTTACATAGTCCGAGAGAGCTACAGAATGTGCAGAGAAAGTCAGGTAACAAATAGCAGGCAGGTATGCTGCTTTTAACAGAAATTACACAGATAAAAGAGAATTTTTCACATGTACAATGTGGTGGAGGCAAAGACAGCTAGCGCGGATGTAGCAAGTTCCAAAGTAGCCAAACTTCTGTGTTCCCTAGCCATGAGGGATCTGAGTTTAGGATCCAGAAAGCAAAAATTTCGCTTGGAGGAAGCTAAATCTTTTGCAGAAGCATGCCGAGGTGAGAAGGCAAGGGGAGCTACCAGGCATACACTTGCCTCGAAACTTGGCCACACTTGTGCTGTCCCTACCCTGAAGGGCTTTGCAGCTGGTACCCTCAGCTAAATGTCTCTCAGGCCGAATCCCAAGCATTCCTGGATGCTTAGAAGCTTTCCTGGAGGTAGCTATCAGGCATGCAGCTACATCCAAAGCAGGGCCAATATTGTGAGAGACCTAATGCAGACGGCTCTTCAGCTGGTATTGACAAGCAGTTCTCAATTTGGAGCTAGCCCAAAAGGTTTTCAAAACATGATCAGCGAAGGGTTGTGGAGGTACCCAGGGAGGTGCCTCCCTCCAAAAGCTGCCAAAGGTCTCAGGTACCAACACTAAAGGAATCTGAGGACAGGATCCAAAACGAAATGTGTATCTGGAGCTAGCCACAAAGTTTGGCAGACAAGATGAATCAGAGGCAAGAGAAGCCTCTTGGAATGCACCTCCCACAAGAATTGGCCAAAGTTCTCGGGTACCTAGCTAGCCTGCAGGGGTCTGCGGACCGAATGCACAGGTCCCTCTGTCCCTAGAAGAGGCCAAGAATCTTGAGCAAGTATGCCTGGGAGGAGGAACGGGTGGCTACTGGGCATGCACGTGCTTCCCAATTTGGCCATAATTCTGCTAGACACCCCGTACGGGTATGCTGCTTTTGCCAGTTTTCATGCAGCTAACAGAATCTTTCAAAAGTAGAATGTGGTGGAGGCAAAGATAGCTAGCGCGGATGTAGCAAGTTCCAAAGTAGCCAAACTTCTTTATTCCCTAGCCGTGAGGGATCTGAGTTTCGGATCCAGAAAGCAAAACTTTCGCTTGGATGAAGCTAAATCTTTTGCAGAAGCATGCCGAGGTGAGAAGGCAAGGGGAGCTACCAGGCATACACTTGCCTCGAAACTTGGCCACACTTGTGCTGTCCCTACCCTGAAGGGCTTTGCAGCTGGTACCCTCAGCTAAATGTCTCTCAGGCCGAATCCCAAGCATTCCTGGATGCTTAGAAGCTTTCCTGGAGGTAGCTATCCGGTATGCATCTACATCCAAAGCAGGGCCAATATGGTGAGAGACCTAATGCAGACGGCTCTTCAGCTGGTATTGACAAGCAGTTCTTAATTTGGAGCTAGCCCCAAACTGTTTCAAAACATGATCAGTGAAGGATCGTGGAGGTACCCAGGGAGGTGCCTCCCTCCAAAAGTAGCCAAAGTTCTCTTGTACTGACCCTAAAGCAATCCGAGGACAGGATCCAAAACGAAATGTGTATCTGGAGCTAGCCACAAAGTTTGGCAGACAAGATGAATCAGAGGCAAGAGAAGCCTCGTGGCATGCCCATCCCACAGGAATTGGCCAAAATACTCAAGTACCTAGTTAGCCTGCAGGGGTCTGCGGACCGAATGCACAGGTCCCTCTGTCCGTAGAAGAGGCCAAGAATCTTGAGCAAGTATGCCTGGGAGGAGGAACGGGTAGCTACTGGGCATGCACGTGCTTCCCAATTTGGCCAAAATTCTGCTAGACACCCCGTACGGGTATGCTGCTTTTGCCAGTTTTCATGCAGCTAACAGAATCTTTCAAAAGTAGAATGTGGTGGAGGCAAAGGTAGGTAGCGCTGATGTAGCAAGTTCCAAAGTAGCCAAACTTCTCTGCTCCCTAGCCGTGAGGGTTCTGAGTTTCGGATCCAGAAAGCAAAACTTCCTCTTGGAGGAAGTCATTTCTTCTGCAGAAGCATGCCGAGGTGAGAAGGCAAGGGGAGCTACCAGGCATACACTTGCCTCGAAACTTGGCCACACTTGTGCTGTCCCTACCCTGAAGGGCTTTGCAGCTGGTACCCGCAGCTAAATGTCTCTCAGGCCGAATCCCAAGCATTCCTGGATGCTTAGAAGCTTTCCTGGAGGTAGCTATCCGGTATGCATCTACATCCAAAGCAGGGCCAATATGGTGAGAGACCTAATGCAGACGGCTCTTCAGCTGGTATTGACAAGCAGTTCTTAATTTGGAGCTAGCCCCAAACTGTTTCAAAACATGATCAGTGAAGGATCGTGGAGGTACCCAGGGAGGTGCCTCCCTCCAAAAGTAGCCAAAGTTCTCTTGTACTGACCCTAAAGCAATCCGAGGACAGGATCCAAAACGAAATGTGTAACTGGAGCTAGCCACAAAGTTTGGCAGACAAGATGAATCAGAGGCAAGAGAAGCCTCGTGGCATGCCCATCCCACAGGAATTGGCCAAAATACTCAAGTACCTAGTTAGCCTGCAGGGGTCTGCGGACCGAATGCACAGGTCCCTCTGTCCGTAGAAGAGGCCAAGAATCTTGAGCAAGTATGCCTGGGAGGAGGAACGGGTAGCTACTGGGCATGCACGTGCTTCCCAATTTGGCCAAAATTCTGCTAGACACCCCGTACGGGTATGCTGCTTTTGCCAGTTTTCATGCAGCTAACAGAATCTTTCACAAGTACGATGTGGTGGAGGCAAAGGTAGGTAGCGCTGATGTAGCAAGTTCCAAAGTAGCCAAACTTCTCTGCTCCCTAGCCGTGAGGGTTCTGAGTTTCGGATCCAGAAAGCAAAACTTCCTCTTGGAGGAAGTCATTTCTTCTGCAGAAGCATGCCGAGGTGAGAAGGCAAGGGGAGCTACCAGGCATACACTTGCCTCGAAACTTGGCCACACTTGTGCTGTCCCTACCCTGAAGGGCTTTGCAGCTGGTACCCGCAGCTAAATGTCTCTCAGGCTGAATCCCAAGCATTTCCAGAAGCTTTCCTGGAGGTAGCTATCAGGCATGCAGCTACGTCCAAAGCAGGGCCAATATGGTGAGAGACCTAATGCAGACGGCTCTTCAGCTGGTATTGATAAACAGTTCTCAATTTGGAGCTATCCCCAAACTGTTTCAAAACATGATCAGCGAAGGGTCGTGGAGGTACCCAGGCAGGTGCCTCCCTCCAAAAGTGGACAAAGTTCTCAGGTACCGACCCTAAAGCAATCTGAGGATAGGAGTCAAAACAAAATGTGTATCTGGAGCTAGCCACAAAGTTTGGCAGACAAGATGAATCAGAGGCAAGAGAAGCCTCTTGGAATGCACCTCCCACAAGAATTGGCCAAAGTTCTCGGGTACCTAGCTAGCCTGCAGGGGTCTGCGGACCGAATGCACAGGTCCCTCTGTCCGTAGAAGAGGCCAAGAATCTTGAGCAAGTATGCCTGGGAGGAGGAACGGGTGGCTACTGGGCATGCACGTGCTTCCCATTTTGGCCAAAATTTTGGTAGCCATGGAGAAGGGATCTTCGTAACAGATCCTTCTGATCTATTGGATCTATCGTAACAGATCCTTCTCCTGCATCACTTGCTTGTTTGCAGGCTGGTGTTTGAACAGATTCAACCAAATAGGAGAATCCTGAGAATGACAAGGGGTTCTCCTTTTTCTTGTGGGTCTTTTCCACTGACCCAATAGGCAGCTTAAAAGTATCTATGCCCCTAACCCAATAGGGTGTTCATAGGTTTATAAACGTATATATGCTATCCCAGGCTTTCCTCACCAAAGTGAAGGTGAAGCTGCAGAGTTCACCCAGGAGGTTTCCCTGTCTTGGTGGAGAAGGAGCACAGAACAACGACTGCCTCATCTAGGTTTTCATTTTTTCCTTCTCTCCTCCCCCCACCTCCACCTCTCCCTTTTTCCTCACTCTAAGTTTTTTTCCTAACCTTAATTTTTTACCACTGCCTCCTAACACTTTTATATCCTAAGCTTTTCTGTCCCCCGCTGGGATGACAGTTAGCATGATTTGGGCACAAAGTTGAGTCTTATAGTCTTCTATGTTTAGCATGTACTTCCTTAATGTCATGGTCTTATTAAGAGTTAACTTTAATGTTGATTTTTTAAATAATGAAGAAACAGGTTTCACTTTGGGCACCGCAGACTTCAAGATTCTGTTCTGATGCCCAAACAGGGTTTGGCACACGCTGGGTACGCTGCTTTTGTCCAGAACTAATGCATGTAGACTGGAAGCTGGCAAATGTTGTGCCGATTTTCAAGAAGGGTCAGAAAGAAGACCCTAGCAATTACAGGCCTGTCAGTCTCACGTCAGTGCCTGGTAAAATCATGGAGAAGATGGTTCTCGAACGGATTGAGGCGCACCTGGGGGACAAAGCAGTCATTGGTCCCAACCAGCATGGGTTTGTGAAGGGTAGGTCCTGCCTAACTAACCTGATTTCCTTTTATGATAAGATCACCCGTATGGTGGACCAAGGGAAACCAGCTGATGTGATTTTTTTGGACTTCAGCAAGGCTTTTGACACGGTTTCCCATAGGATCCTACTGGACAAAATGTCCACCATACAGCTAAATAAAAACATCATACGATGGGTGAGCAATTGGCTAACGGGCAGGGCCCAAAGGGTTATGGTGAATGGGGCTGCGTCAGGCTGGCGGGCGGTCACTAGTGGGGTCCCTCAAGGCTCCATTTTAGGGCCGGTACTTTTCAATATTTTTATAAACGATCTGGATGTAGGAATAGAAGGTATTTTCAGCAAGTTTGCTGATGACACCAAACTTGGAGGAGTTGTGGACTCGAATGAGGGTGGAAAGGCCTTGCAGAGGGATCTGGATAGGTTGGAGAGCTGGGCGATCGCCAACCACATGAAGTTCAATAAGAGCAAGTGCCGGGTCCTGCACCTGGGACGGGGAAACCCTGGCTGCACGTACAGACTGGGCGATGAGACATTGGAGAGCAGCCTAGAAGAGAGGGATCTGGGGGTCGTGGTAGACAGCAAGTTGAATATGAGCCAGCAGTGTGCCCTAGCAGCCAGGAGGGCCAACCGTGTCCTGGGGTGCATCAAGCACGGCATCGCTAGTAGGTCGAGGGAGGTGATTGTCCCGCTCTACTCTGCGCTGGTGCGGCCTCACCTCGAGTACTGTGTGCAGTTCTGGGCACCACAGTATAAAAAGGACATGAAACTGTTGGAGAGTGTCCAGAGGAGGGCTACGAAGATGGTGAAAGGCCTGGAGGGGAAGACGTACGAGGAACGGCTGAGGGCACTGGGCCTGTTTAGCCTGGAGAAGAGGAGGCTGAGGGGAGACCTCATCGCAGTCTACAACTTCCTCGTAAGGGGGTGTCGAGAGGCAGGAGACCTTTTCTCCATTAACACCAGCGACAGGACCCGCGGGAATGGGGTTAAGCTGAGGCAGGGGAAGTTTAGGCTTGACATCAGGAGGGGGTTCTTCACAGAGAGAGTGGTTGCACACTGGAACAGGCTCCCCAGGGAAGTGGTCACTGCACCGAGCCTGACTGAATTTAAGAAGAGATTGGACTGTGCACTTAGTCACATGGTCTGAACTTTTGGGTAGACCTGTGCGGTGTCAAG
Source organism: Anas platyrhynchos (assembly GCF_047663525.1). Classification (NCBI taxonomy): domain Eukaryota; kingdom Metazoa; phylum Chordata; class Aves; order Anseriformes; family Anatidae; genus Anas; species Anas platyrhynchos. Next base: position 69,345,862 of record NC_092621.1, on the reverse strand, counting down.
AGTTGGACTTGATGATCCTTAAGGGTCCCTTCCAACTCAGGATATTCTATGATTCTATGATTCTATGTAGGCCAGACTTTTCCAGGCAGCTGTCAGGACAGCCTGCGGCAGGACAGCCCAGGTGTGAGCTCCAGAGAGCTGGGCCATGGACCTCATGAGGGGCACAGGTGTGGTGGAACCAAAAGGCAGTGTTCAGCTCCAGGGGAAAGAGCGAGAAGTCCGCCCTGTGGCACTTGGGGACTTATGGACTCGCACATCCACCACCTCGCTCAGGACCAAGAATGGGGACCTGGCTCCTTTGGAAGCCAAGGACAGGGACCATGACCACATGGCAGCCCCATGCAATCATGGGCAGTGCATATTGTGACCCACAGTGCTGCTAGGCAACCGCCATGTCCCACTGCAGGGCTGACAGACACAGCCTCAGTCACCCTCAAGCCAGAGCCGGCCCCAGCCCAGACGTGTGGCTCCCAACCGGGTCCTGCGGCACCAGTGCAGGTGGGCTGGAGCTGGATGGTTTTTAAGGTCCCTTCCAACACCAGATTCCAAATTCTATGATTCTATGAGGGAGGCACTGCACAAGGAAAACGGGGTGGGGTGCTGATGTCTGAAAGAAGCAAAGAAATACCAAAACTACGAGGAAGATTCAAACTAACAAAACAGGTAGGATTGAAGGAAAGACCAAAGAAAGAAAAGCTAATAAGGAAAAGAAACAAGCAAACATAATGAAGTCAAACAAAAAATGTCTATTCCATTGTTGCAGGGTTGGGAAGCTATTCCGATGGACCCAAGCGTGCTAGAGCAACAGCCTTGGAGGAGTCTAAGGCAGCAAGCCGAGGATTCAGCTCTGATCAGAGAATGTCAAAAGGAAAGACTCTGCAATATATGTGGAAAAAGCCTTACGAGATATATAGGACCAGACATCTACAGAGAGAGAAAAAAATACGGAAACACCGTGCAAATTTACATAGTCCGAGAGAGCTACAGAATGTGCAGAGAAAGTCAGGTAACAAATAGCAGGCAGGTATGCTGCTTTTAACAGAAATTACACAGATAAAAGAGAATTTTTCACATGTACAATGTGGTGGAGGCAAAGACAGCTAGCGCGGATGTAGCAAGTTCCAAAGTAGCCAAACTTCTGTGTTCCCTAGCCATGAGGGATCTGAGTTTAGGATCCAGAAAGCAAAAATTTCGCTTGGAGGAAGCTAAATCTTTTGCAGAAGCATGCCGAGGTGAGAAGGCAAGGGGAGCTACCAGGCATACACTTGCCTCGAAACTTGGCCACACTTGTGCTGTCCCTACCCTGAAGGGCTTTGCAGCTGGTACCCTCAGCTAAATGTCTCTCAGGCCGAATCCCAAGCATTCCTGGATGCTTAGAAGCTTTCCTGGAGGTAGCTATCAGGCATGCAGCTACATCCAAAGCAGGGCCAATATTGTGAGAGACCTAATGCAGGCGGCTCTTCAGCTGGTATTGACAAGCAGTTCTCAATTTGGAGCTAGCCCAAAAGGTTTTCAAAGCATGATCAGCGAAGGGTTGTGGAGGTACCCAGGGAGGTGCCTCCCTCCAAAAGTAGCCAAAGTTCTCTTGTACTGACCCTAAAGCAATCCGAGGACAGGATCCAAAACGAAATGTGTAACTGGAGCTAGCCACAAAGTTTGGCAGACAAGATGAATCAGAGGCAAGAGAAGCCTCGTGGCATGCCCATCCCACAGGAATTGGCCAAAATACTCAAGTACCTAGTTAGCCTGCAGGGGTCTGCGGACCGAATGCACAGGTCCCTCTGTCCGTAGAAGAGGCCAAGAATCTTGAGCAAGTATGCCTGGGAGGAGGAACGGGTAGCTACTGGGCATGCACGTGCTTCCCAATTTGGCCAAAATTCTGCTAGACACCCCGTACGGGTATGCTGCTTTTGCCAGTTTTCATGCAGCTAACAGAATCTTTCACAAGTACGATGTGGTGGAGGCAAAGGTAGGTAGTGCTGATGTAGCAAGTTCCAAAGTAGCCAAACTTCTCTGCTCCCTAGCCGTGAGGGTTCTGAGTTTCGGATCCAGAAAGCAAAACTTCCTCTTGGAGGAAGTCATTTCTTCTACAGAAGCATGCCGAGGTGAGAAGGCAAGGGGAGCTACCAGGCATACACTTGCCTCGAAACTTGGCCACACTTGTGCTGTCCCTACCCTGAAGGGCTTTGCAGCTGGTACCCGCAGCTAAATGTCTCTCAGGCCGAATCCCAAGCATTCCTGGATGCTTAGAAGCTTTCCTGGAGGTAGCTATCAGGCATGCAGCTACATCCAAAGCAGGGCCAATATTGTGAGAGACCTAATGCAGACGGCTCTTCAGCTGGTATTGACAAGCAGTTCTCAATTTGGAGCTAGCCCAAAAGGTTTTCAAAACATGATCAGCGAAGGGTTGTGGAGGTACCCAGGGAGGTGCCTCCCTCCAAAAGTTGCCAAAGGTCTCAGGTACCAACACTAAAGGAATCTGAGGACAGGATCCAAAACGAAATGTGTATCTGGAGCTAGCCACAAAGTTTGGCAGACAAGATGAATCAGAGGCAAGAGAAGCCTCTTGGAATGCACCTCCCACAAGAATTGGCCAAAGTTCTCGGGTACCTAGCTAGCCTGCAGGGGTCTGCGGACCGAATGCACAGGTCCCTCTGTCCCTAGAAGAGGCCAAGAATCTTGAGCAAGTATGCCTGGGAGGAGGAACGGGTGGCTACTGGGCATGCACGTGCTTCCCAATTTGGCCATAATTCTGCTAGACACCCCGTACGGGTATGCTGCTTTTGCCAGTTTTCATGCAGCTAACAGAATCTTTCACAAGTAGAATGTGGTGGAGGCAAAGTTAGCTAGCGCGGATGTAGCGAGTTCCAAAGTAGCCAAACTTCTTTATTCCCTAGCCGTGAGGGATCTGAGTTTCGGATCCAGAAAGCAAAACTTCCTCTTGGAGGAAGTCATTTCTTCTGCAGAAGCATGCCGAGGAGAGAAGGCAAGGGGAGCTACCAGGCATACACTTGCCTCGAAACTTGGCCACACTTGTGCTGTCCCTACCCTGAAGGGCTTTGCAGCTGGTACCCGCAGCTAAATGTCTCTCAGGCTGAATCCCAAGCATTTCCAGAAGCTTTCCTGGAGGTAGCTATCAGGCATGCAGCTACGTCCAAAGCAGGGCCAATATGGTGAGAGACCTAATGCAGACGGCTCTTCAGCTGGTATTGATAAACAGTTCTCAATTTGGAGCTATCCCCAAACTGTTTCAAAACATGATCAGCGAAGGGTCGTGGAGGTACCCAGGCAGGTGCCTCCCTCCAAAAGTGGACAAAGTTCTCAGGTACCGACCCTAAAGCAATCTGAGGATAGGAGTCAAAACAAAATGTGTATCTGGAGCTAGCCACAAAGTTTGGCAGACAAGATGAATCAGAGGCAAGAGAAGCCTCTTGGAATGCACCTCCCACAAGAATTGGCCAAAGTTCTCGGGTACCTAGCTAGCCTGCAGGGGTCTGCGGACCGAATGCACAGGTCCCTCTGTCCGTAGAAGAGGCCAAGAATCTTGAGCAAGTATGCCTGGGAGGAGGAACGGGTGGCTACTGGGCATGCACGTGCTTCCCATTTTGGCCAAAATTTTGGTAGCCATGGAGAAGGGATCTTCGTAACAGATCCTTCTGATCTATTGGATCTATCGTAACAGATCCTTCTCCTGCATCACTTGCTTGTTTGCAGGCTGGTGTTTGAACAGATTCAACCAAATAGGAGAATCCTGAGAATGACAAGGGGTTCTCCTTTTTCTTGTGGGTCTTTTCCACTGACCCAATAGGCAGCTTAAAAGTATCTATGCCCCTAACCCAATAGGGTGTTCATAGGTTTATAAACGTATATATGCTATCCCAGGCTTTCCTCACCAAAGTGAAGGTGAAGCTGCAGAGCTTACCCAGGAGGTGTCCCTGTCTTGGTGGAGAAGGAGCACAGAACAACGACTGCCTCATCTAGGTTTTCATTTTTTCCTTCTCTCCTCCCCCCACCTCCACCTCTCCCTTTTTCCTCACTCTAAGTTTTTTTCACAGAATCACAGAATCTCTAGGTTGGAAGAGACCTCAAGATCATCGAGTCCAACCTCTGACCTAACACTAACAGTCCCCACTAAACCATATCCCTAAGTTCTACATCTAAATGTCTTTTGAAGACTTCCAGGGATGGTGACTCAACCACCTCCCTGGGCAGCCTGTTCCAATGTCTAACAACCCTTTCAGTAAAGAAATTCTTCCTAACATCTAACCTAAAACTCCCCTGGCGCAACTTTAGCCCATTCCCCCTCGTCCTGTCACCAGGCACATGGGAGAACAGGCCAACCCCCATTTCGCTAGAGCCTCCTTTAATATACTTATACAGAGTGATAAGGTCACCCCTGAGCCTCCTTTTCTCTAGGCTGAACAAGCCCAGCTCCTTCAGCTGCTCCTCATAGGACTTGCTCTCCAGGCCCCTCACCAGCTTCGTCGCCCTTCTCTGGACCCGCTCAAGCACCTCGATGTCCTTCTTGTAGCGAGGGGCCCAGAACTGAACACAGTACTCGAGGTGCGGCCTCACCAGAGCCGAGTACAGGGGGACGATCACCTCCCTAGCCCTGCTGGTCACAGTGTTTCTGATACAAGCCAGGATGCCGTTGGCCTTCTTGGCCACCTGAGCACACTGCTGGCTCATATTCAGCCGACTGTCCACCATCACTCCCAGGTCCTTCTCTGCCTGGCAGCTCTCCAACCATTCCTCTCCCAGCCTGTAGCTCTTCTTGGGGTTATTGCGCCCCAGGTGCAGGACCCGGCACTTGGCCTTGTTAAACTTCATACAGTTGACCTCAGCCCATCGGTGCAGCCTATCCAGATCCTCCTGCAGAGCCTTCCTACCCTCAAGCAGATCGACACACGCACCTAGCTTGGTGTCATCTGCAAACTTACTGAGGGTGCACTCAATGCCCTCATCCAGATCATTGATGAAGATGTTAAAGAGGACCGGCCCCAGCACCGAGCCCTGGGGGACGCCACTAGTGACTGGCCTCCAACTGGACTTGGCTCCATTTACCACAACTCTCTGGGCCCGGCTATCCAGCCAGTTTCTAACCCAACGAAGCGTGCGCCAGTCCAAGCCAAGAGCAGCCAGTTTCTTGAGGAGAATGCTGTGGGAAACGGTGTCAAAAGCCTTGCTGAAGTCAAGGTAGACCACATCCACAGCCTTTCCCTCGTCCACCCAGCGCGTCACTTTGTCGTAGAAGGAGATCAGGTTCGTCAAGCAGGATCTGCCTTCCATAAACCCATGCTGACTGGGCCTGATCGCCTGCTTGCCCTTCAAGTGCCGCATGATGACTCCCAAGAGGATCTGCTCCATGAGCTTCCCTGGTACTGAGGTCAAACTGACCGGCCTGTAGTTCCCCGGGTCTGCCCTCCGGCCCTTCTTGTAGATGGGCGTCACGTTTGCTAGCCGCCAGTCAGCTGGGACCTCCCCCGATAGCCAGGACTGCTGATAAATGATGGTAATGCTAAGATAAATGATGGTAATGCTAAGATAAATGCTGATAAATGATTTCCTAACCTTAATTTTTTACCACTGCCTCCTAACACTTTTATATCCTAAGCTTTTCTGTCCCCCGCTGGGATGACAGTTAGCATGATTTGGGCACAAAGTTGAGTCTTATAGTCTTCTATGTTTAGCATGTACTTCCTTAATGTCATGGTCTTATTAAGAGTTAACTTTAATGTTGATTTTTTAAATAATGAAGAAACAGGTTTCAGTTTGGGCACCGCAGACTTCAAGATTCTGTTCTGATGCCCAAACAGGGTTTGGCACACGCTGGGTACGCTGCTTTTGTCCAGAACTAATGCATGTAGACTGGAAGCTGGCAAATGTTGTGCCGATTTTCAAGAAGGGTCAGAAAGAAGACCCTAGCAATTACAGGCCTGTCAGTCTCACGTCAGTGCCTGGTAAAATCATGGAGAAGATGGTTCTCGAACGGATTGAGGCGCACCTGGGGGACAAAGCAGTCATTGGTCCCAACCAGCATGGGTTTGTGAAGGGTAGGTCCTGCCTAACTAACCTGATTTCCTTTTATGATAAGATCACCCGTATGGTGGACCAAGGGAAACCAGCTGATGTGATTTTTTTGGACTTCAGCAAGGCTTTTGACACGGTTTCCCATAGGATCCTACTGGACAAAATGTCCACCATACAGCTAAATAAAAACATCATACGATGGGTGAGCAATTGGCTAACGGGCAGGGCCCAAAGGGTTATGGTGAATGGGGCTGCGTCAGGCTGGCGGGCGGTCACTAGTGGGGTCCCTCAAGGCTCCATTTTAGGGCCGGTACTTTTCAATATTTTTATAAACGATCTGGATGTAGGAATAGAAGGTATTTTCAGCAAGTTTGCTGATGACACCAAACTTGGAGGAGTTGTGGACTCGAATGAGGGTGGAAAGGCCTTGCAGAGGGATCTGGATAGGTTGGAGAGCTGGGCGATCGCCAACCACATGAAGTTCAATAAGAGCAAGTGCCGGGTCCTGCACCTGGGACGGGGAAACCCTGGCTGCACGTACAGACTGGGCGATGAGACATTGGAGAGCAGCCTAGAAGAGAGGGATCTGGGGGTCGTGGTAGACAGCAAGTTGAATATGAGCCAGCAGTGTGCCCTAGCAGCCAGGAGGGCCAACCGTGTCCTGGGGTGCATCAAGCACGGCATCGCTAGTAGGTCGAGGGAGGTGATTGTCCCGCTCTACTCTGCGCTGGTGCGGCCTCACCTCGAGTACTGTGTGCAGTTCTGGGCACCACAGTATAAAAAGGACATGAAACTGTTGGAGAGTGTCCAGAGGAGGGCTACGAAGATGGTGAAAGGCCTGGAGGGGAAGACGTACGAGGAACGGCTGAGGGCACTGGGCCTGTTCAGCCTGGAGAAGAGGAGGCTGAGGGGAGACCTCATCGCAGTCTACAACTTCCTCGTAAGGGGGTGTCGAGAGGCAGGAGACCTTTTCTCCATTAACACCAGCGACAGGACCCGCGGGAATGGGGTTAAGCTGAGGCAGGGGAAGTTTAGGCTTGACATCAGGAGGGGGTTCTTCACAGAGAGAGTGGTTGCACACTGGAACAGGCTCCCCAGGGATGTGGTCACTGCACCGAGCCTGACTGAATTTAAGAAGAGATTGGACTGTGCACTTAGTCACATGGTCTGAACTTTTGGGTAGACCTGTGCGGTGTCAAGAGTTGAACTTGATGATCCTTAAGGGTCCCTTCCAACTCAGGATATTCTATGATTCTATGATTCTATGTAGGCCAGACTTTTCCAGGCAGCTGGCAGGACAGCCTGCGGCAGGACAGCCCAGGTGTGAGCTCCAGAGAGCTGGGCCATTGACCTCATGAGGGGCACAGGTGTGGTGGAACCAAAAGGCAGTGTTCAGCTCCAGGGGAAAGAGCGAGAAGTCCGCCCTGTGGCACTTGGGGACTTATGGACTCGCACATCCACCACCTCGCTCAGGACCAAGAATGGGGACCTGGCTCCTTTGGAAGCCAAGGACAGGGACCATGACCACATGGCAACCCCATGCAATCATGGGCAGTGCATATTGTGACCCACAGTGCTGCTAGGCAACCGCCATGTCCCACTGCAGGGCTGACAGACACAGCCTCAGTCACCCTCAAGCCAGAGCCGGCCCCAGCCCAGACGTGTGGCTCCCAACCGGGTCCTGCGGCACCAGTGCAGGTGGGCTGGAGCTGGATGGTTTTTAAGGTCCCTTCCAACACCAGATTCCAAATTCTATGATTCTATGAGGGAGGCACTGCACAAGGAAAACGGGGTGGGGTGCTGATGTCTGAAAGAAGCAAAGAAATACCAAAACTACGAGGAAGATTCAAACTAACAAAACAGGTAGGATTGAAGGAAAGACCAAAGAAAGAAAAGCTAATAAGGAAAAGAAACAAGCAAACATAATGAAGTCAAACAAAAAATGTCTATTCCATTGTTGCAGGGTTGGGAAGCTATTCCGATGGACCCAAGCGTGCTAGAGCAACAGCCTTGGAGGAGTCTAAGGCAGCAAGCCGAGGATTCAGCTCTGATCAGAGAATGTCAAAAGGAAAGACTCTGCAATATATGTGGAAAAAGCCTTACGGGACATATAGGACCAGACATCTACAGAGAGAGAAAAAAATACGGAAACACCGTGCAAATTTACATAGTCCGAGAGAGCTACAGAATGTGCAGAGAAAGTCAGGTAACAAATAGCAGGCAGGTATGCTGCTTTTAACAGAAATTACACAGATAAAAGAGAATTTTTCACATGTACAATGTGGTGGAGGCAAAGACAGCTAGCGCGGATGTAGCAAGTTCCAAAGTAGCCAAACTTCTGTGTTCCCTAGCCATGAGGGATCTGAGTTTAGGATCCAGAAAGCAAAAATTTCGCTTGGAGGAAGCTAAATCTTTTGCAGAAACATGCCGAGGTGAGAAGGCAAGGGGAGCTACCAGGCATACACTTGCCTCGAAACTTGGCCACACTTGTGCTGTCCCTACCCTGAAGGGCTTTGCAGCTGGTACCCGCAGCTAAATGTCTCTCAGGCCTAATCCCAAGCATTCCTGGATGCTTAGAAGCTTTCCTGGAGGTAGCTATCAGGCATGCAGCTACATCCAAAGCAGGGCCAATATTGTGAGAGACCTAATGCAGACGGCTCTTCAGCTGGTATTGACAAGCAGTTCTCAATTTGGAGCTAGCCCAAAAGGTTTTCAAAACATGATCAGCGAAGGGTTGTGGAGGTACCCAGGGAGGTGCCTCCCTCCAAAAGCTGCCAAAGGTCTCAGGTACCAACACTAAAGGAATCTGAGGACAGGATCCAAAACGAAATGTGTATCTGGAGCTAGCCACAAAGTTTGGCAGACAAGATGAATCAGAGGCAAGAGAAGCCTCTTGGAATGCACCTCCCACAAGAATTGGCCAAAGTTCTCGGGTACCTAGCTAGCCTGCAGGGGTCTGCGGACCGAATGCACAGGTCCCTCTGTCCCTAGAAGAGGCCAAGAATCTTGAGCAAGTATGCCTGGGAGGAGGAACGGGTGGCTACTGGGCATGCACGTGCTTCCCAATTTGGCCAAAATTCTGCTAGACACCCCGTACGGTTATGCTGCTTTTGCCAGTTTTCATGCAGCTAACAGAATCTTTCACAAGTAGAATGTGGGGGAGGCAAAGGTAGCTAGCGCGGATGTAGCGAGTTCCAAAGTAGCCAAACTTCTCTGCTCCCTAGCCGTGAGGGATCTGAGTTTCGGATCCAGAAAGCAAAACTTCCTCTTGGAGGAAGTCATTTCTTCTGCAGAAGCATGCCGAGGAGAGAAGGCAAGGGGAGCTACCAGGCATACACTTGCCTCGAAACTTGGCCACACTTGTGCTGTCCCTACCCTGAAGGGCTTTGCAGCTGGTACCCTCAGCTAAATGTCTCTCAGGCTGAATCCCAAGCATTTCCAGAAGCTTTCCTGGAGGTAGCTATCAGGCATGCAGCTACATCCAAAGCAGGGCCAATATGGTGAGAGACCTAATGCAGACGGCTCTTCAGCTGGTATTGATAAACAGTTCTCAATTTGGAGCTATCCCCAAACTGTTTCAAAACATGATCAGCGAAGGGTCGTGGAGGTACCCAGGCAGGTGCCTCCCTCCAAAAGTGGACAAAGTTCTCAGGTACCGACCCTAAAGCAATCTGAGGATAGGAGTCAAAACAAAATGTGTATCTGGAGCTAGCCACAAAGTTTGGCAGACAAGATGAATCAGAGGCAAGAGAAGCCTCTTGGAATGCACCTCCCACAAGAATTGGCCAAAGTTCTCGGGTACCTAGCTAGCCTGCAGGGGTCTGCGGACCGAATGCACAGGTCACTCTGTCCGTAGAAGAGGCCAAGAATCTTGAGCAAGTATGCCTGGGAGGAGGAACGGGTGGCTACTGGGCAGGCACGTGCTTCCCATTTTGGCCAAAATTTTGGTAGCCATGGAGAAGGGATCTTCGTAACAGATCCTTCTGATCTATTGGATCTATCGTAACAGATCCTTCTCCTGCATCACTTGCTTGTTTGCAGGCTGGTGTTTGAACAGATTCAACCAAATAGGAGAATCCTGAGAATGACAAGGGGTTCTCCTTTTTCTTGTGGGTCTTTTCCACTGACCCAATAGGCAGCTTAAAAGTATCTATGCCCCTAACCCAATAGGGTGTTCATAGGTTTATAAACGTATATATGCTATCCCAGGCTTTCCTCACCAAAGTGAAGGTGAAGCTGCAGAGCTTACCCAGGAGGTGTCCCTGTCTTGGTGGAGAAGGAGCACAGAACAACGACTGCCTCATCTAGGTTTTCATTTTTTCCTTCTCTCCTCCCCCCACCTCCACCTCTCCCTTTTTCCTCACTCTAAGTTTTTTTCCTAACCTTAATTTTTTACCACTGCCTCCTAACACTTTTATATCCTAAGCTTTTCTGTCCCCCGCTGGGATGACAGTTAGCATGATTTGGGCACAAAGTTGAGTCTTATAGTCTTCTATGTTTAGCATGTACTTCCTTAATGTCATGGTCTTATTAAGAGTTAACTTTAATGTTGATTTTTTAAATAATGAAGAAACAGGTTTCAGTTTGGGCACCGCAGACTTCAAGATTCTGTTCTGATGCCCAAACAGGGTTTGGCACACGCTGGGTACGCTGCTTTTGTCCAGAACTAATGCATGTAGACTGGAAGCTGGCAAATGTTGTGCCGATTTTCAAGAAGGGTCAGAAAGAAGACCCTAGCAATTACAGGCCTGTCAGTCTCACGTCAGTGCCTGGTAAAATCATGGAGAAGATGGTTCTCGAACGGATTGAGGCGCACCTGGGGGACAAAGCAGTCATTGGTCCCAACCAGCATGGGTTTGTGAAGGGTAGGTCCTGCCTAACTAACCTGATTTCCTTTTATGATAAGATCACCCGTATGGTGGACCAAGGGAAACCAGCTGATGTGATTTTTTTGGACTTCAGCAAGGCTTTTGACACGGTTTCCCATAGGATCCTACTGGACAAAATGTCCACCATACAGCTAAATAAAAACATCATACGATGGGTGAGCAATTGGCTAACGGGCAGGGCCCAAAGGGTTATGGTGAATGGGGCTGCGTCAGGCTGGCGGGCGGTCACTAGTGGGGTCCCTCAAGGCTCCATTTTAGGGCCGGTACTTTTCAATATTTTTATAAACGATCTGGATGTAGGAATAGAAGGTATTTTCAGCAAGTTTGCTGATGACACCAAACTTGGAGGAGTTGTGGACTCGAATGAGGGTGGAAAGGCCTTGCAGAGGGATCTGGATAGGTTGGAGAGCTGGGCGATCGCCAACCACATGAAGTTCAATAAGAGCAAGTGCCGGGTCCTGCACCTGGGACGGGGAAACCCTGGCTGCACGTACAGACTGGGCGATGAGACATTGGAGAGCAGCCTAGAAGAGAGGGATCTGGGGGTCGTGGTAGACAGCAAGTTGAATATGAGCCAGCAGTGTGCCCTAGCAGCCAGGAGGGCCAACCGTGTCCTGGGGTGCATCAAGCACGGCATCGCTAGTAGGTCGAGGGAGGTGATTGTCCCGCTCTACTCTGCGCTGGTGCGGCCTCACCTCGAGTACTGTGTGCAGTTCTGGGCACCACAGTATAAAAAGGACATGAAACTGTTGGAGAGTGTCCAGAGGAGGGCTACGAAGATGGTGAAAGGCCTGGAGGGGAAGACGTACGAGGAACGGCTGAGGGCACTGGGCCTGTTCAGCCTGGAGAAGAGGAGGCTGAGGGGAGACCTCATCGCAGTCTACAACTTCCTCGTAAGGGGGTGTCGAGAGGCAGGAGACCTTTTCTCCATTAACACCAGCGACAGGACCCGCGGGAATGGGGTTAAGCTGAGGCAGGGGAAGTTTAGGCTTGACATCAGGAGGGGGTTCTTCACAGAGAGAGTGGTTGCACACTGGAACAGGCTCCCCAGGGAAGTGGTCACTGCACCGAGCCTGACTGAATTTAAGAAGAGATTGGACTGTGCACTTAGTCACATGGTCTGAACTTTTGGGTAGACCTGTGCGGTGTCAAGAGTTGGACTTGATGATCCTTAAGGGTCCCTTCCAACTCAGGATATTCTATGATTCTATGATTCTATGTAGGCCAGACTTTTCCAGGCAGCTGTCAGGACAGCCTGCGGCAGGACAGCCCAGGTGTGAGCTCCAGAGAGCTGGGCCATGGACCTCATGAGGGGCACAGGTGTGGTGGAACCAAAAGGCAGTGTTCAGCTCCAGGGGAAAGAGCGAGAAGTCCGCCCTGTGGCACTTGGGGACTTATGGACTCGCACATCCACCACCTCGCTCAGGACCAAGAATGGGGACCTGGCTCCTTTGGAAGCCAAGGACAGGGACCATGACCACATGGCAACCCCATGCAATCATGGGCAGTGCATATTGTGACCCACAGTGCTGCTAGGCAACCGCCATGTCCCACTGCAGGGCTGACAGACACAGCCTCAGTCACCCTCAAGCCAGAGCCGGCCCCAGCCCAGACGTGTGGCTCCCAACCGGGTCCTGCGGCACCAGTGCAGGTGGGCTGGAGCTGGATGGTTTTTAAGGTCCCTTCCAACACCAGATTCCAAATTCTATGATTCTATGAGGGAGGCACTGCACAAGGAAAACGGGGTGGGGTGCTGATGTCTGAAAGAAGCAAAGAAATACCAAAACTACGAGGAAGATTCAAACTAACAAAACAGGTAGGATTGAAGGAAAGACCAAAGAAAGAAAAGCTAATAAGGAAAAGAAACAAGCAAACATAATGAAGTCAAACAAAAAATGTCTATTCCATTGTTGCAGGGTTGGGAAGCTATTCCGATGGACCCAAGCGTGCTAGAGCAACAGCCTTGGAGGAGTCTAAGGCAGCAAGCCGAGGATTCAGCTCTGATCAGAGAATGTCAAAAGGAAAGACTCTGCAATATATGTGGAAAAAGCCTTACGGGACATATAGGACCAGACATCTACAGAGAGAGAAAAAAATACGGAAACACCGTGCAAATTTACATAGTCCGAGAGAGCTACAGAATGTGCAGAGAAAGTCAGGTAACAAATAGCAGGCAGGTATGCTGCTTTTAACAGAAATTACACAGATAAAAGAGAATTTTTCACATGTACAATGTGGTGGAGGCAAAGACAGCTAGCGCGGATGTAGCAAGTTCCAAAGTAGCCAAACTTCTGTGTTCCCTAGCCATGAGGGATCTGAGTTTAGGATCCAGAAAGCAAAAATTTCGCTTGGAGGAAGCTAAATCTTTTGCAGAAACATGCCGAGGTGAGAAGGCAAGGGGAGCTACCAGGCATACACTTGCCTCGAAACTTGGCCACACTTGTGCTGTCCCTACCCTGAAGGGCTTTGCAGCTGGTACCCGCAGCTAAATGTCTCTCAGGCCTAATCCCAAGCATTCCTGGATGCTTAGAAGCTTTCCTGGAGGTAGCTATCAGGCATGCAGCTACATCCAAAGCAGGGCCAATATTGTGAGAGACCTAATGCAGACGGCTCTTCAGCTGGTATTGACAAGCAGTTCTCAATTTGGAGCTAGCCCAAAAGGTTTTCAAAACATGATCAGCGAAGGGTTGTGGAGGTACCCAGGGAGGTGCCTCCCTCCAAAAGCTGCCAAAGGTCTCAGGTACCAACACTAAAGGAATCTGAGGACAGGATCCAAAACGAAATGTGTATCTGGAGCTAGCCACAAAGTTTGGCAGACAAGATGAATCAGAGGCAAGAGAAGCCTCTTGGAATGCACCTCCCACAAGAATTGGCCAAAGTTCTCGGGTACCTAGCTAGCCTGCAGGGGTCTGCGGACCGAATGCACAGGTCCCTCTGTCCCTAGAAGAGGCCAAGAATCTTGAGCAAGTATGCCTGGGAGGAGGAACGGGTGGCTACTGGGCATGCACGTGCTTCCCAATTTGGCCAAAATTCTGCTAGACACCCCGTACGGTTATGCTGCTTTTGCCAGTTTTCATGCAGCTAACAGAATCTTTCACAAGTAGAATGTGGGGGAGGCAAAGGTAGCTAGCGCGGATGTAGCGAGTTCCAAAGTAGCCAAACTTCTCTGCTCCCTAGCCGTGAGGGATCTGAGTTTCGGATCCAGAAAGCAAAACTTCCTCTTGGAGGAAGTCATTTCTTCTGCAGAAGCATGCCGAGGAGAGAAGGCAAGGGGAGCTACCAGGCATACACTTGCCTCGAAACTTGGCCACACTTGTGCTGTCCCTACCCTGAAGGGCTTTGCAGCTGGTACCCTCAGCTAAATGTCTCTCAGGCTGAATCCCAAGCATTTCCAGAAGCTTTCCTGGAGGTAGCTATCAGGCATGCAGCTACATCCAAAGCAGGGCCAATATGGTGAGAGACCTAATGCAGACGGCTCTTCAGCTGGTATTGATAAACAGTTCTCAATTTGGAGCTATCCCCAAACTGTTTCAAAACATGATCAGCGAAGGGTCGTGGAGGTACCCAGGCAGGTGCCTCCCTCCAAAAGTGGACAAAGTTCTCAGGTACCGACCCTAAAGCAATCTGAGGATAGGAGTCAAAACAAAATGTGTATCTGGAGCTAGCCACAAAGTTTGGCAGACAAGATGAATCAGAGGCAAGAGAAGCCTCTTGGAATGCACCTCCCACAAGAATTGGCCAAAGTTCTCGGGTACCTAGCTAGCCTGCAGGGGTCTGCGGACCGAATGCACAGGTCACTCTGTCCGTAGAAGAGGCCAAGAATCTTGAGCAAGTATGCCTGGGAGGAGGAACGGGTGGCTACTGGGCAGGCACGTGCTTCCCATTTTGGCCAAAATTTTGGTAGCCATGGAGAAGGGATCTTCGTAACAGATCCTTCTGATCTATTGGATCTATCGTAACAGATCCTTCTCCTGCATCACTTGCTTGTTTGCAGGCTGGTGTTTGAACAGATTCAACCAAATAGGAGAATCCTGAGAATGACAAGGGGTTCTCCTTTTTCTTGTGGGTCTTTTCCACTGACCCAATAGGCAGCTTAAAAGTATCTATGCCCCTAACCCAATAGGGTGTTCATAGGTTTATAAACGTATATATGCTATCCCAGGCTTTCCTCACCAAAGTGAAGGTGAAGCTGCAGAGCTTACCCAGGAGGTGTCCCTGTCTTGGTGGAGAAGGAGCACAGAACAACGACTGCCTCATCTAGGTTTTCATTTTTTCCTTCTCTCCTCCCCCCACCTCCACCTCTCCCTTTTTCCTCACTCTAAGTTTTTTTCCTAACCTTAATTTTTTACCACTGCCTCCTAACACTTTTATATCCTAAGCTTTTCTGTCCCCCGCTGGGATGACAGTTAGCATGATTTGGGCACAAAGTTGAGTCTTATAGTCTTCTATGTTTAGCATGTACTTCCTTAATGTCATGGTCTTATTAAGAGTTAACTTTAATGTTGATTTTTTAAATAATGAAGAAACAGGTTTCAGTTTGGGCACCGCAGACTTCAAGATTCTGTTCTGATGCCCAAACAGGGTTTGGCACACGCTGGGTACGCTGCTTTTGTCCAGAACTAATGCATGTAGACTGGAAGCTGGCAAATGTTGTGCCGATTTTCAAGAAGGGTCAGAAAGAAGACCCTAGCAATTACAGGCCTGTCAGTCTCACGTCAGTGCCTGGTAAAATCATGGAGAAGATGGTTCTCGAACGGATTGAGGCGCACCTGGGGGACAAAGCAGTCATTGGTCCCAACCAGCATGGGTTTGTGAAGGGTAGGTCCTGCCTAACTAACCTGATTTCCTTTTATGATAAGATCACCCGTATGGTGGACCAAGGGAAACCAGCTGATGTGATTTTTTTGGACTTCAGCAAGGCTTTTGACACGGTTTCCCATAGGATCCTACTGGACAAAATGTCCACCATACAGCTAAATAAAAACATCATACGATGGGTGAGCAATTGGCTAACGGGCAGGGCCCAAAGGGTTATGGTGAATGGGGCTGCGTCAGGCTGGCGGGCGGTCACTAGTGGGGTCCCTCAAGGCTCCATTTTAGGGCCGGTACTTTTCAATATTTTTATAAACGATCTGGATGTAGGAATAGAAGGTATTTTCAGCAAGTTTGCTGATGACACCAAACTTGGAGGAGTTGTGGACTCGAATGAGGGTGGAAAGGCCTTGCAGAGGGATCTGGATAGGTTGGAGAGCTGGGCGATCGCCAACCACATGAAGTTCAATAAGAGCAAGTGCCGGGTCCTGCACCTGGGACGGGGAAACCCTGGCTGCACGTACAGACTGGGCGATGAGACATTGGAGAGCAGCCTAGAAGAGAGGGATCTGGGGGTCGTGGTAGACAGCAAGTTGAATATGAGCCAGCAGTGTGCCCTAGCAGCCAGGAGGGCCAACCGTGTCCTGGGGTGCATCAAGCACGGCATCGCTAGTAGGTCGAGGGAGGTGATTGTCCCGCTCTACTCTGCGCTGGTGCGGCCTCACCTCGAGTACTGTGTGCAGTTCTGGGCACCACAGTATAAAAAGGACATGAAACTGTTGGAGAGTGTCCAGAGGAGGGCTACGAAGATGGTGAAAGGCCTGGAGGGGAAGACGTACGAGGAACGGCTGAGGGCACTGGGCCTGTTCAGCCTGGAGAAGAGGAGGCTGAGGGGAGACCTCATCGCAGTCTACAACTTCCTCGTAAGGGGGTGTCGAGAGGCAGGAGACCTTTTCTCCATTAACACCAGCGACAGGACCCGCGGGAATGGGGTTAAGCTGAGGCAGGGGAAGTTTAGGCTTGACATCAGGAGGGGGTTCTTCACAGAGAGAGTGGTTGCACACTGGAACAGGCTCCCCAGGGAAGTGGTCACTGCACCGAGCCTGACTGAATTTAAGAAGAGATTGGACTGTGCACTTAGTCACATGGTCTGAACTTTTGGGTAGACCTGTGCGGTGTCAAGAGTTGGACTTGATGATCCTTAAGGGTCCCTTCCAACTCAGGATATTCTATGATTCTATGATTCTATGTAGGCCAGACTTTTCCAGGCAGCTGGCAGGACAGCCTGCGGCAGGACAGCCCAGGTGTGAGCTCCAGAGAGCTGGGCCATGGACCTCATGAGGGGCACAGGTGTGGTGGAACCAAAAGGCAGTGTTCAGCTCCAGGGGAAAGAGCGAGAAGTCCGCCCTGTGGCACTTGGGGACTTATGGACTCGCACATCCACCACCTCGCTCAGGACCAAGAATGGGGACCTGGCTCCTTTGGAAGCCAAGGACAGGGACCATGACCACATGGCAACCCCATGCAATCATGGGCAGTGCATATTGTGACCCACAGTGCTGCTAGGCAACCGCCATGTCCCACTGCAGGGCTGACAGACACAGCCTCAGTCACCCTCAAGCCAGAGCCGGCCCCAGCCCAGACGTGTGGCTCCCAACCGGGTCCTGCGGCACCAGTGCAGGTGGGCTGGAGCTGGATGGTTTTTAAGGTCCCTTCCAACACCAGATTCCAAATTCTATGATTCTATGAGGGAGGCACTGCACAAGGAAAACGGGGTGGGGTGCTGATGTCTGAAAGAAGCAAAGAAATACCAAAACTACGAGGAAGATTCAAACTAACAAAACAGGTAGGATTGAAGGAAAGACCAAAGAAAGAAAAGCTAATAAGGAAAAGAAACAAGCAAACATAATGAAGTCAAACAAAAAATGTCTATTCCATTGTTGCAGGGTTGGGAAGCTATTCCGATGGACCCAAGCGTGCTAGAGCAACAGCCTTGGAGGAGTCTAAGGCAGCAAGCCGAGGATTCAGCTCTGATCAGAGAATGTCAAAAGGAAAGACTCTGCAATATATGTGGAAAAAGCCTTACGGGACATATAGGACCAGACATCTACAGAGAGAGAAAAAAATACGGAAACACCGTGCAAATTTACATAGTCCGAGAGAGCTACAGAATGTGCAGAGAAAGTCAGGTAACAAATAGCAGGCAGGTATGCTGCTTTTAACAGAAATTACACAGATAAAAGAGAATTTTTCACATGTACAATGTGGTGGAGGCAAAGACAGCTAGCGCGGATGTAGCAAGTTCCAAAGTAGCCAAACTTCTGTGTTCCCTAGCCATGAGGGATCTGAGTTTAGGATCCAGAAAGCAAAAATTTCGCTTGGAGGAAGCTAAATCTTTTGCAGAAACATGCCGAGGTGAGAAGGCAAGGGGAGCTACCAGGCATACACTTGCCTCGAAACTTGGCCACACTTGTGCTGTCCCTACCCTGAAGGGCTTTGCAGCTGGTACCCGCAGCTAAATGTCTCTCAGGCCTAATCCCAAGCATTCCTGGATGCTTAGAAGCTTTCCTGGAGGTAGCTATCAGGCATGCAGCTACATCCAAAGCAGGGCCAATATTGTGAGAGACCTAATGCAGACGGCTCTTCAGCTGGTATTGACAAGCAGTTCTCAATTTGGAGCTAGCCCAAAAGGTTTTCAAAACATGATCAGCGAAGGGTTGTGGAGGTACCCAGGGAGGTGCCTCCCTCCAAAAGCTGCCAAAGGTCTCAGGTACCAACACTAAAGGAATCTGAGGACAGGATCCAAAACGAAATGTGTATCTGGAGCTAGCCACAAAGTTTGGCAGACAAGATGAATCAGAGGCAAGAGAAGCCTCTTGGAATGCACCTCCCACAAGAATTGGCCAAAGTTCTCGGGTACCTAGCTAGCCTGCAGGGGTCTGCGGACCGAATGCACAGGTCCCTCTGTCCCTAGAAGAGGCCAAGAATCTTGAGCAAGTATGCCTGGGAGGAGGAACGGGTGGCTACTGGGCATGCACGTGCTTCCCAATTTGGCCAAAATTCTGCTAGACACCCCGTACGGGTATGCTGCTTTTGCCAGTTTTCATGCAGCTAACAGAATCTTTCACAAGTAGAATGTGGGGGAGGCAAAGGTAGCTAGCGCGGATGTAGCGAGTTCCAAAGTAGCCAAACTTCTTTATTCCCTAGCCGTGAGGGATCTGAGTTTCGGATCCAGAAAGCAAAACTTCCTCTTGGAGGAAGTCATTTCTTCTGCAGAAGCATGCCGAGGAGAGAAGGCAAGGGGAGCTACCAGGCATACACTTGCCTCGAAACTTGGCCACACTTGTGCTGTCCCTACCCTGAAGGGCTTTGCAGCTGGTACCCGCAGCTAAATGTCTCTCAGGCTGAATCCCAAGCATTTCCAGAAGCTTTCCTGGAGGTAGCTATCAGGCATGCAGCTACGTCCAAAGCAGGGCCAATATGGTGAGAGACCTAATGCAGACGGCTCTTCAGCTGGTATTGATAAACAGTTCTCAATTTGGAGCTATCCCCAAACTGTTTCAAAACATGATCAGCGAAGGGTCGTGGAGGTACCCAGGCAGGTGCCTCCCTCCAAAAGTGGACAAAGTTCTCAGGTACCGACCCTAAAGCAATCTGAGGATAGGAGTCAAAACAAAATGTGTATCTGGAGCTAGCCACAAAGTTTGGCAGACAAGATGAATCAGAGGCAAGAGAAGCCTCTTGGAATGCACCTCCCACAAGAATTGGCCAAAGTTCTCGGGTACCTAGCTAGCCTGCAGGGGTCTGCGGACCGAATGCACAGGTCCCTCTGTCCCTAGAAGAGGCCAAGAATCTTGAGCAAGTATGCCTGGGAGGAGGAACGGGTGGCTACTGGGCATGCACGTGCTTCCCATTTTGGCCAAAATTTTGGTAGCCATGGAGAAGGGATCTTCGTAACAGATCCTTCTGATCTATTGGATCTATCGTAACAGATCCTTCTCCTGCATCACTTGCTTGTTTGCAGGCTGGTGTTTGAACAGATTCAACCAAATAGGAGAATCCTGAGAATGACAAGGGGTTCTCCTTTTTCTTGTGGGTCTTTTCCACTGACCCAATAGGCAGCTTAAAAGTATCTATGCCCCTAACCCAATAGGGTGTTCATAGGTTTATAAACGTATATATGCTATCCCAGGCTTTCCTCACCAAAGTGAAGGTGAAGCTGCAGAGCTTACCCAGGAGGTGTCCCTGTCTTGGTGGAGAAGGAGCACAGAACAACGACTGCCTCATCTAGGTTTTCATTTTTTCCTTCTCTCCTCCCCCCACCTCCACCTCTCCCTTTTTCCTCACTCTAAGTTTTTTTCCTAACCTTAATTTTTTACCACTGCCTCCTAACACTTTTATATCCTAAGCTTTTCTGTCCCCCGCTGGGATGACAGTTAGCATGATTTGGGCACAAAGTTGAGTCTTATAGTCTTCTATGTTTAGCATGTACTTCCTTAATGTCATGGTCTTATTAAGAGTTAACTTTAATGTTGATTTTTTAAATAATGAAGAAACAGGTTTCAGTTTGGGCACCGCAGACTTCAAGATTCTGTTCTGATGCCCAAACAGGGTTTGGCACACGCTGGGTACGCTGCTTTTGTCCAGAACTAATGCATGTAGACTGGAAGCTGGCAAATGTTGTGCCGATTTTCAAGAAGGGTCAGAAAGAAGACCCTAGCAATTACAGGCCTGTCAGTCTCACGTCAGTGCCTGGTAAAATCATGGAGAAGATGGTTCTCGAACGGATTGAGGCGCACCTGGGGGACAAAGCAGTCATTGGTCCCAACCAGCATGGGTTTGTGAAGGGTAGGTCCTGCCTAACTAACCTGATTTCCTTTTATGATAAGATCACCCGTATGGTGGACCAAGGGAAACCAGCTGATGTGATTTTTTTGGACTTCAGCAAGGCTTTTGACACGGTTTCCCATAGGATCCTACTGGACAAAATGTCCACCATACAGCTAAATAAAAACATCATACGATGGGTGAGCAATTGGCTAACGGGCAGGGCCCAAAGGGTTATGGTGAATGGGGCTGCGTCAGGCTGGCGGGCGGTCACTAGTGGGGTCCCTCAAGGCTCCATTTTAGGGCCGGTACTTTTCAATATTTTTATAAACGATCTGGATGTAGGAATAGAAGGTATTTTCAGCAAGTTTGCTGATGACACCAAACTTGGAGGAGTTGTGGACTCGAATGAGGGTGGAAAGGCCTTGCAGAGGGATCTGGATAGGTTGGAGAGCTGGGCGATCGCCAACCACATGAAGTTCAATAAGAGCAAGTGCCGGGTCCTGCACCTGGGACGGGGAAACCCTGGCTGCACGTACAGACTGGGCGATGAGACATTGGAGAGCAGCCTAGAAGAGAGGGATCTGGGGGTCGTGGTAGACAGCAAGTTGAATATGAGCCAGCAGTGTGCCCTAGCAGCCAGGAGGGCCAACCGTGTCCTGGGGTGCATCAAGCACGGCATCGCTAGTAGGTCGAGGGAGGTGATTGTCCCGCTCTACTCTGCGCTGGTGCGGCCTCACCTCGAGTACTGTGTGCAGTTCTGGGCACCACAGTATAAAAAGGACATGAAACTGTTGGAGAGTGTCCAGAGGAGGGCTACGAAGATGGTGAAAGGCCTGGAGGGGAATACGTACGAGGAACGGCTGAGGGCACTGGGCCTGTTCAGCCTGGAGAAGAGGAGGCTGAGGGGAGACCTCATCGCAGTCTACAACTTCCTCGTAAGGGGGTGTCGAGAGGCAGGAGACCTTTTCTCCATTAACACCAGCGACAGGACCCGCGGGAATGGGGTTAAGCTGAGGCAGGGGAAGTTTAGGCTTGACATCAGGAGGGGGTTCTTCACAGAGAGAGTGGTTGCACACTGGAACAGGCTCCCCAGGGAAGTGGTCACTGCACCGAGCCTGACTGAATTTAAGAAGAGATTGGACTGTGCACTTAGTCACATGGTCTGAACTTTTGGGTAGACCTGTGCGGTGTCAAGAGTTGGACTTGATGATCCTTAAGGGTCCCTTCCAACTCAGGATATTCTATGATTCTATGATTCTATGTAGGCCAGACTTTTCCAGGCAGCTGGCAGGACAGCCTGCGGCAGGACAGCCCAGGTGTGAGCTCCAGAGAGCTGGGCCATGGACCTCATGAGGGGCACAGGTGTGGTGGAACCAAAAGGCAGTGTTCAGCTCCAGGGGAAAGAGCGAGAAGTCCGCCCTGTGGCACTTGGGGACTTATGGACTCGCACATCCACCACCTCGCTCAGGACCAAGAATGGGGACCTGGCTCCTTTGGAAGCCAAGGACAGGGACCATGACCACATGGCAACCCCATGCAATCATGGGCAGTGCATATTGTGACCCACAGTGCTGCTAGGCAACCGCCATGTCCCACTGCAGGGCTGACAGACACAGCCTCAGTCACCCTCAAGCCAGAGCCGGCCCCAGCCCAGACGTGTGGCTCCCAACCGGGTCCTGCGGCACCAGTGCAGGTGGGCTGGAGCTGGATGGTTTTTAAGGTCCCTTCCAACACCAGATTCCAAATTCTATGATTCTATGAGGGAGGCACTGCACAAGGAAAACGGGGTGGGGTGCTGATGTCTGAAAGAAGCAAAGAAATACCAAAACTACGAGGAAGATTCAAACTAACAAAACAGGTAGGATTGAAGGAAAGACCAAAGAAAGAAAAGCTAATAAGGAAAAGAAACAAGCAAACATAATGAAGTCAAACAAAAAATGTCTATTCCATTGTTGCAGGGTTGGGAAGCTATTCCGATGGACCCAAGCGTGCTAGAGCAACAGCCTTGGAGGAGTCTAAGGCAGCAAGCCGAGGATTCAGCTCTGATCAGAGAATGTCAAAAGGAAAGACTCTGCAATATATGTGGAAAAAGCCTTACGGGACATATAGGACCAGACATCTACAGAGAGAGAAAAAAATACGGAAACACCGTGCAAATTTACATAGTCCGAGAGAGCTACAGAATGTGCAGAGAAAGTCAGGTAACAAATAGCAGGCAGGTATGCTGCTTTTAACAGAAATTACACAGATAAAAGAGAATTTTTCACATGTACAATGTGGTGGAGGCAAAGACAGCTAGCGCGGATGTAGCAAGTTCCAAAGTAGCCAAACTTCTGTGTTCCCTAGCCATGAGGGATCTGAGTTTAGGATCCAGAAAGCAAAAATTTCGCTTGGAGGAAGCTAAATCTTTTGCAGAAACATGCCGAGGTGAGAAGGCAAGGGGAGCTACCAGGCATACACTTGCCTCGAAACTTGGCCACACTTGTGCTGTCCCTACCCTGAAGGGCTTTGCAGCTGGTACCCGCAGCTAAATGTCTCTCAGGCCTAATCCCAAGCATTCCTGGATGCTTAGAAGCTTTCCTGGAGGTAGCTATCAGGCATGCAGCTACATCCAAAGCAGGGCCAATATTGTGAGAGACCTAATGCAGACGGCTCTTCAGCTGGTATTGACAAGCAGTTCTCAATTTGGAGCTAGCCCAAAAGGTTTTCAAAACATGATCAGCGAAGGGTTGTGGAGGTACCCAGGGAGGTGCCTCCCTCCAAAAGCTGCCAAAGGTCTCAGGTACCAACACTAAAGGAATCTGAGGACAGGATCCAAAACGAAATGTGTATCTGGAGCTAGCCACAAAGTTTGGCAGACAAGATGAATCAGAGGCAAGAGAAGCCTCTTGGAATGCACCTCCCACAAGAATTGGCCAAAGTTCTCGGGTACCTAGCTAGCCTGCAGGGGTCTGCGGACCGAATGCACAGGTCCCTCTGTCCCTAGAAGAGGCCAAGAATCTTGAGCAAGTATGCCTGGGAGGAGGAACGGGTGGCTACTGGGCATGCACGTGCTTCCCAATTTGGCCAAAATTCTGCTAGACACCCCGTACGGGTATGCTGCTTTTGCCAGTTTTCATGCAGCTAACAGAATCTTTCACAAGTAGAATGTGGGGGAGGCAAAGGTAGCTAGCGCGGATGTAGCGAGTTCCAAAGTAGCCAAACTTCTTTATTCCCTAGCCGTGAGGGATCTGAGTTTCGGATCCAGAAAGCAAAACTTCCTCTTGGAGGAAGTCATTTCTTCTGCAGAAGCATGCCGAGGAGAGAAGGCAAGGGGAGCTACCAGGCATACACTTGCCTCGAAACTTGGCCACACTTGTGCTGTCCCTACCCTGAAGGGCTTTGCAGCTGGTACCCGCAGCTAAATGTCTCTCAGGCTGAATCCCAAGCATTTCCAGAAGCTTTCCTGGAGGTAGCTATCAGGCATGCAGCTACGTCCAAAGCAGGGCCAATATGGTGAGAGACCTAATGCAGACGGCTCTTCAGCTGGTATTGATAAACAGTTCTCAATTTGGAGCTATCCCCAAACTGTTTCAAAACATGATCAGCGAAGGGTCGTGGAGGTACCCAGGCAGGTGCCTCCCTCCAAAAGTGGACAAAGTTCTCAGGTACCGACCCTAAAGCAATCTGAGGATAGGAGTCAAAACAAAATGTGTATCTGGAGCTAGCCACAAAGTTTGGCAGACAAGATGAATCAGAGGCAAGAGAAGCCTCTTGGAATGCACCTCCCACAAGAATTGGCCAAAGTTCTCGGGTACCTAGCTAGCCTGCAGGGGTCTGCGGACCGAATGCACAGGTCCCTCTGTCCCTAGAAGAGGCCAAGAATCTTGAGCAAGTATGCCTGGGAGGAGGAACGGGTGGCTACTGGGCATGCACGTGCTTCCCATTTTGGCCAAAATTTTGGTAGCCATGGAGAAGGGATCTTCGTAACAGATCCTTCTGATCTATTGGATCTATCGTAACAGATCCTTCTCCTGCATCACTTGCTTGTTTGCAGGCTGGTGTTTGAACAGATTCAACCAAATAGGAGAATCCTGAGAATGACAAGGGGTTCTCCTTTTTCTTGTGGGTCTTTTCCACTGACCCAATAGGCAGCTTAAAAGTATCTATGCCCCTAACCCAATAGGGTGTTCATAGGTTTATAAACGTATATATGCTATCCCAGGCTTTCCTCACCAAAGTGAAGGTGAAGCTGCAGAGCTTACCCAGGAGGTGTCCCTGTCTTGGTGGAGAAGGAGCACAGAACAACGACTGCCTCATCTAGGTTTTCATTTTTTCCTTCTCTCCTCCCCCCACCTCCACCTCTCCCTTTTTCCTCACTCTAAGTTTTTTTCCTAACCTTAATTTTTTACCACTGCCTCCTAACACTTTTATATCCTAAGCTTTTCTGTCCCCCGCTGGGATGACAGTTAGCATGATTTGGGCACAAAGTTGAGTCTTATAGTCTTCTATGTTTAGCATGTACTTCCTTAATGTCATGGTCTTATTAAGAGTTAACTTTAATGTTGATTTTTTAAATAATGAAGAAACAGGTTTCAGTTTGGGCACCGCAGACTTCAAGATTCTGTTCTGATGCCCAAACAGGGTTTGGCACACGCTGGGTACGCTGCTTTTGTCCAGAACTAATGCATGTAGACTGGAAGCTGGCAAATGTTGTGCCGATTTTCAAGAAGGGTCAGAAAGAAGACCCTAGCAATTACAGGCCTGTCAGTCTCACGTCAGTGCCTGGTAAAATCATGGAGAAGATGGTTCTCGAACGGATTGAGGCGCACCTGGGGGACAAAGCAGTCATTGGTCCCAACCAGCATGGGTTTGTGAAGGGTAGGTCCTGCCTAACTAACCTGATTTCCTTTTATGATAAGATCACCCGTATGGTGGACCAAGGGAAACCAGCTGATGTGATTTTTTTGGACTTCAGCAAGGCTTTTGACACGGTTTCCCATAGGATCCTACTGGACAAAATGTCCACCATACAGCTAAATAAAAACATCATACGATGGGTGAGCAATTGGCTAACGGGCAGGGCCCAAAGGGTTATGGTGAATGGGGCTGCGTCAGGCTGGCGGGCGGTCACTAGTGGGGTCCCTCAAGGCTCCATTTTAGGGCCGGTACTTTTCAATATTTTTATAAACGATCTGGATGTAGGAATAGAAGGTATTTTCAGCAAGTTTGCTGATGACACCAAACTTGGAGGAGTTGTGGACTCGAATGAGGGTGGAAAGGCCTTGCAGAGGGATCTGGATAGGTTGGAGAGCTGGGCGATCGCCAACCACATGAAGTTCAATAAGAGCAAGTGCCGGGTCCTGCACCTGGGACGGGGAAACCCTGGCTGCACGTACAGACTGGGCGATGAGACATTGGAGAGCAGCCTAGAAGAGAGGGATCTGGGGGTCGTGGTAGACAGCAAGTTGAATATGAGCCAGCAGTGTGCCCTAGCAGCCAGGAGGGCCAACCGTGTCCTGGGGTGCATCAAGCACGGCATCGCTAGTAGGTCGAGGGAGGTGATTGTCCCGCTCTACTCTGCGCTGGTGCGGCCTCACCTCGAGTACTGTGTGCAGTTCTGGGCACCACAGTATAAAAAGGACATGAAACTGTTGGAGAGTGTCCAGAGGAGGGCTACGAAGATGGTGAAAGGCCTGGAGGGGAAGACGTACGAGGAACGGCTGAGGGCACTGGGCCTGTTCAGCCTGGAGAAGAGGAGGCTGAGGGGAGACCTCATCGCAGTCTACAACTTCCTCGTAAGGGGGTGTCGAGAGGCAGGAGACCTTTTCTCCATTAACACCAGCGACAGGACCCGCGGGAATGGGGTTAAGCTGAGGCAGGGGAAGTTTAGGCTTGACATCAGGAGGGGGTTCTTCACAGAGAGAGTGGTTGCACACTGGAACAGGCTCCCCAGGGAAGTGGTCACTGCACCGAGCCTGACTGAATTTAAGAAGAGATTGGACTGTGCACTTAGTCACATGGTCTGAACTTTTGGGTAGACCTGTGCGGTGTCAAGAGTTGGACTTGATGATCCTTAAGGGTCCCTTCCAACTCAGGATATTCTATGATTCTATGATTCTATGTAGGCCAGACTTTTCCAGGCAGCTGTCAGGACAGCCTGCGGCAGGACAGCCCAGGTGTGAGCTCCAGAGAGCTGGGCCATGGACCTCATGAGGGGCAC
Source organism: Anas platyrhynchos (assembly GCF_047663525.1). Lineage (NCBI taxonomy): Eukaryota > Metazoa > Chordata > Aves > Anseriformes > Anatidae > Anas > Anas platyrhynchos. The sequence continues at coordinate 69,319,099 of NC_092621.1, read as the reverse complement.
AGGTGTGGTGGAACCAAAAGGCAGTGTTCAGCTCCAGGGGAAAGAGCGAGAAGTCCGCCCTGTGGCACTTGGGGACTTATGGACTCGCACATCCACCACCTCGCTCAGGACCAAGAATGGGGACCTGGCTCCTTTGGAAGCCAAGGACAGGGACCATGACCACATGGCAACCCCATGCAATCATGGGCAGTGCATATTGTGACCCACAGTGCTGCTAGGCAACCGCCATGTCCCACTGCAGGGCTGACAGACACAGCCTCAGTCACCCTCAAGCCAGAGCCGGCCCCAGCCCAGACGTGTGGCTCCCAACCGGGTCCTGCGGCACCAGTGCAGGTGGGCTGGAGCTGGATGGTTTTTAAGGTCCCTTCCAACACCAGATTCCAAATTCTATGATTCTATGAGGGAGGCACTGCACAAGGAAAACGGGGTGGGGTGCTGATGTCTGAAAGAAGCAAAGAAATACCAAAACTACGAGGAAGATTCAAACTAACAAAACAGGTAGGATTGAAGGAAAGACCAAAGAAAGAAAAGCTAATAAGGAAAAGAAACAAGCAAACATAATGAAGTCAAACAAAAAATGTCTATTCCATTGTTGCAGGGTTGGGAAGCTATTCCGATGGACCCAAGCGTGCTAGAGCAACAGCCTTGGAGGAGTCTAAGGCAGCAAGCCGAGGATTCAGCTCTGATCAGAGAATGTCAAAAGGAAAGACTCTGCAATATATGTGGAAAAAGCCTTACGGGACATATAGGACCAGACATCTACAGAGAGAGAAAAAAATACGGAAACACCGTGCAAATTTACATAGTCCGAGAGAGCTACAGAATGTGCAGAGAAAGTCAGGTAACAAATAGCAGGCAGGTATGCTGCTTTTAACAGAAATTACACAGATAAAAGAGAATTTTTCACATGTACAATGTGGTGGAGGCAAAGACAGCTAGCGCGGATGTAGCAAGTTCCAAAGTAGCCAAACTTCTGTGTTCCCTAGCCATGAGGGATCTGAGTTTAGGATCCAGAAAGCAAAAATTTCGCTTGGAGGAAGCTAAATCTTTTGCAGAAACATGCCGAGGTGAGAAGGCAAGGGGAGCTACCAGGCATACACTTGCCTCGAAACTTGGCCACACTTGTGCTGTCCCTACCCTGAAGGGCTTTGCAGCTGGTACCCGCAGCTAAATGTCTCTCAGGCCTAATCCCAAGCATTCCTGGATGCTTAGAAGCTTTCCTGGAGGTAGCTATCAGGCATGCAGCTACATCCAAAGCAGGGCCAATATTGTGAGAGACCTAATGCAGACGGCTCTTCAGCTGGTATTGACAAGCAGTTCTCAATTTGGAGCTAGCCCAAAAGGTTTTCAAAACATGATCAGCGAAGGGTTGTGGAGGTACCCAGGGAGGTGCCTCCCTCCAAAAGCTGCCAAAGGTCTCAGGTACCAACACTAAAGGAATCTGAGGACAGGATCCAAAACGAAATGTGTATCTGGAGCTAGCCACAAAGTTTGGCAGACAAGATGAATCAGAGGCAAGAGAAGCCTCTTGGAATGCACCTCCCACAAGAATTGGCCAAAGTTCTCGGGTACCTAGCTAGCCTGCAGGGGTCTGCGGACCGAATGCACAGGTCCCTCTGTCCCTAGAAGAGGCCAAGAATCTTGAGCAAGTATGCCTGGGAGGAGGAACGGGTGGCTACTGGGCATGCACGTGCTTCCCAATTTGGCCAAAATTCTGCTAGACACCCCGTACGGGTATGCTGCTTTTGCCAGTTTTCATGCAGCTAACAGAATCTTTCACAAGTAGAATGTGGGGGAGGCAAAGGTAGCTAGCGCGGATGTAGCGAGTTCCAAAGTAGCCAAACTTCTTTATTCCCTAGCCGTGAGGGATCTGAGTTTCGGATCCAGAAAGCAAAACTTCCTCTTGGAGGAAGTCATTTCTTCTGCAGAAGCATGCCGAGGAGAGAAGGCAAGGGGAGCTACCAGGCATACACTTGCCTCGAAACTTGGCCACACTTGTGCTGTCCCTACCCTGAAGGGCTTTGCAGCTGGTACCCGCAGCTAAATGTCTCTCAGGCTGAATCCCAAGCATTTCCAGAAGCTTTCCTGGAGGTAGCTATCAGGCATGCAGCTACGTCCAAAGCAGGGCCAATATGGTGAGAGACCTAATGCAGACGGCTCTTCAGCTGGTATTGATAAACAGTTCTCAATTTGGAGCTATCCCCAAACTGTTTCAAAACATGATCAGCGAAGGGTCGTGGAGGTACCCAGGCAGGTGCCTCCCTCCAAAAGTGGACAAAGTTCTCAGGTACCGACCCTAAAGCAATCTGAGGATAGGAGTCAAAACAAAATGTGTATCTGGAGCTAGCCACAAAGTTTGGCAGACAAGATGAATCAGAGGCAAGAGAAGCCTCTTGGAATGCACCTCCCACAAGAATTGGCCAAAGTTCTCGGGTACCTAGCTAGCCTGCAGGGGTCTGCGGACCGAATGCACAGGTCCCTCTGTCCCTAGAAGAGGCCAAGAATCTTGAGCAAGTATGCCTGGGAGGAGGAACGGGTGGCTACTGGGCAGGCACGTGCTTCCCATTTTGGCCAAAATTTTGGTAGCCATGGAGAAGGGATCTTCGTAACAGATCCTTCTGATCTATTGGATCTATCGTAACAGATCCTTCTCCTGCATCACTTGCTTGTTTGCAGGCTGGTGTTTGAACAGATTCAACCAAATAGGAGAATCCTGAGAATGACAAGGGGTTCTCCTTTTTCTTGTGGGTCTTTTCCACTGACCCAATAGGCAGCTTAAAAGTATCTATGCCCCTAACCCAATAGGGTGTTCATAGGTTTATAAACGTATATATGCTATCCCAGGCTTTCCTCACCAAAGTGAAGGTGAAGCTGCAGAGCTTACCCAGGAGGTGTCCCTGTCTTGGTGGAGAAGGAGCACAGAACAACGACTGCCTCATCTAGGTTTTCATTTTTTCCTTCTCTCCTCCCCCCACCTCCACCTCTCCCTTTTTCCTCACTCTAAGTTTTTTTCCTAACCTTAATTTTTTACCACTGCCTCCTAACACTTTTATATCCTAAGCTTTTCTGTCCCCCGCTGGGATGACAGTTAGCATGATTTGGGCACAAAGTTGAGTCTTATAGTCTTCTATGTTTAGCATGTACTTCCTTAATGTCATGGTCTTATTAAGAGTTAACTTTAATGTTGATTTTTTAAATAATGAAGAAACAGGTTTCAGTTTGGGCACCGCAGACTTCAAGATTCTGTTCTGATGCCCAAACAGGGTTTGGCACACGCTGGGTACGCTGCTTTTGTCCAGAACTAATGCATGTAGACTGGAAGCTGGCAAATGTTGTGCCGATTTTCAAGAAGGGTCAGAAAGAAGACCCTAGCAATTACAGGCCTGTCAGTCTCACGTCAGTGCCTGGTAAAATCATGGAGAAGATGGTTCTCGAACGGATTGAGGCGCACCTGGGGGACAAAGCAGTCATTGGTCCCAACCAGCATGGGTTTGTGAAGGGTAGGTCCTGCCTAACTAACCTGATTTCCTTTTATGATAAGATCACCCGTATGGTGGACCAAGGGAAACCAGCTGATGTGATTTTTTTGGACTTCAGCAAGGCTTTTGACACGGTTTCCCATAGGATCCTACTGGACAAAATGTCCACCATACAGCTAAATAAAAACATCATACGATGGGTGAGCAATTGGCTAACGGGCAGGGCCCAAAGGGTTATGGTGAATGGGGCTGCGTCAGGCTGGCGGGCGGTCACTAGTGGGGTCCCTCAAGGCTCCATTTTAGGGCCGGTACTTTTCAATATTTTTATAAACGATCTGGATGTAGGAATAGAAGGTATTTTCAGCAAGTTTGCTGATGACACCAAACTTGGAGGAGTTGTGGACTCGAATGAGGGTGGAAAGGCCTTGCAGAGGGATCTGGATAGGTTGGAGAGCTGGGCGATCGCCAACCACATGAAGTTCAATAAGAGCAAGTGCCGGGTCCTGCACCTGGGACGGGGAAACCCTGGCTGCACGTACAGACTGGGCGATGAGACATTGGAGAGCAGCCTAGAAGAGAGGGATCTGGGGGTCGTGGTAGACAGCAAGTTGAATATGAGCCAGCAGTGTGCCCTAGCAGCCAGGAGGGCCAACCGTGTCCTGGGGTGCATCAAGCACGGCATCGCTAGTAGGTCGAGGGAGGTGATTGTCCCGCTCTACTCTGCGCTGGTGCGGCCTCACCTCGAGTACTGTGTGCAGTTCTGGGCACCACAGTATAAAAAGGACATGAAACTGTTGGAGAGTGTCCAGAGGAGGGCTACGAAGATGGTGAAAGGCCTGGAGGGGAAGACGTACGAGGAACGGCTGAGGGCACTGGGCCTGTTCAGCCTGGAGAAGAGGAGGCTGAGGGGAGACCTCATCGCAGTCTACAACTTCCTCGTAAGGGGGTGTCGAGAGGCAGGAGACCTTTTCTCCATTAACACCAGCGACAGGACCCGCGGGAATGGGGTTAAGCTGAGGCAGGGGAAGTTTAGGCTTGACATCAGGAGGGGGTTCTTCACAGAGAGAGTGGTTGCACACTGGAACAGGCTCCCCAGGGAAGTGGTCACTGCACCGAGCCTGACTGAATTTAAGAAGAGATTGGACTGTGCACTTAGTCACATGGTCTGAACTTTTGGGTAGACCTGTGCGGTGTCAAGAGTTGGACTTGATGATCCTTAAGGGTCCCTTCCAACTCAGGATATTCTATGATTCTATGATTCTATGTAGGCCAGACTTTTCCAGGCAGCTGTCAGGACAGCCTGCGGCAGGACAGCCCAGGTGTGAGCTCCAGAGAGCTGGGCCATGGACCTCATGAGGGGCACAGGTGTGGTGGAACCAAAAGGCAGTGTTCAGCTCCAGGGGAAAGAGCGAGAAGTCCGCCCTGTGGCACTTGGGGACTTATGGACTCGCACATCCACCACCTCGCTCAGGACCAAGAATGGGGACCTGGCTCCTTTGGAAGCCAAGGACAGGGACCATGACCACATGGCAACCCCATGCAATCATGGGCAGTGCATATTGTGACCCACAGTGCTGCTAGGCAACCGCCATGTCCCACTGCAGGGCTGACAGACACAGCCTCAGTCACCCTCAAGCCAGAGCCGGCCCCAGCCCAGACGTGTGGCTCCCAACCGGGTCCTGCGGCACCAGTGCAGGTGGGCTGGAGCTGGATGGTTTTTAAGGTCCCTTCCAACACCAGATTCCAAATTCTATGATTCTATGAGGGAGGCACTGCACAAGGAAAACGGGGTGGGGTGCTGATGTCTGAAAGAAGCAAAGAAATACCAAAACTACGAGGAAGATTCAAACTAACAAAACAGGTAGGATTGAAGGAAAGACCAAAGAAAGAAAAGCTAATAAGGAAAAGAAACAAGCAAACATAATGAAGTCAAACAAAAAATGTCTATTCCATTGTTGCAGGGTTGGGAAGCTATTCCGATGGACCCAAGCGTGCTAGAGCAACAGCCTTGGAGGAGTCTAAGGCAGCAAGCCGAGGATTCAGCTCTGATCAGAGAATGTCAAAAGGAAAGACTCTGCAATATATGTGGAAAAAGCCTTACGGGACATATAGGACCAGACATCTACAGAGAGAGAAAAAAATACGGAAACACCGTGCAAATTTACATAGTCCGAGAGAGCTACAGAATGTGCAGAGAAAGTCAGGTAACAAATAGCAGGCAGGTATGCTGCTTTTAACAGAAATTACACAGATAAAAGAGAATTTTTCACATGTACAATGTGGTGGAGGCAAAGACAGCTAGCGCGGATGTAGCAAGTTCCAAAGTAGCCAAACTTCTGTGTTCCCTAGCCATGAGGGATCTGAGTTTAGGATCCAGAAAGCAAAAATTTCGCTTGGAGGAAGCTAAATCTTTTGCAGAAACATGCCGAGGTGAGAAGGCAAGGGGAGCTACCAGGCATACACTTGCCTCGAAACTTGGCCACACTTGTGCTGTCCCTACCCTGAAGGGCTTTGCAGCTGGTACCCGCAGCTAAATGTCTCTCAGGCCTAATCCCAAGCATTCCTGGATGCTTAGAAGCTTTCCTGGAGGTAGCTATCAGGCATGCAGCTACATCCAAAGCAGGGCCAATATTGTGAGAGACCTAATGCAGACGGCTCTTCAGCTGGTATTGACAAGCAGTTCTCAATTTGGAGCTAGCCCAAAAGGTTTTCAAAACATGATCAGCGAAGGGTTGTGGAGGTACCCAGGGAGGTGCCTCCCTCCAAAAGCTGCCAAAGGTCTCAGGTACCAACACTAAAGGAATCTGAGGACAGGATCCAAAACGAAATGTGTATCTGGAGCTAGCCACAAAGTTTGGCAGACAAGATGAATCAGAGGCAAGAGAAGCCTCTTGGAATGCACCTCCCACAAGAATTGGCCAAAGTTCTCGGGTACCTAGCTAGCCTGCAGGGGTCTGCGGACCGAATGCACAGGTCCCTCTGTCCCTAGAAGAGGCCAAGAATCTTGAGCAAGTATGCCTGGGAGGAGGAACGGGTGGCTACTGGGCATGCACGTGCTTCCCAATTTGGCCAAAATTCTGCTAGACACCCCGTACGGGTATGCTGCTTTTGCCAGTTTTCATGCAGCTAACAGAATCTTTCACAAGTAGAATGTGGGGGAGGCAAAGGTAGCTAGCGCGGATGTAGCGAGTTCCAAAGTAGCCAAACTTCTTTATTCCCTAGCCGTGAGGGATCTGAGTTTCGGATCCAGAAAGCAAAACTTCCTCTTGGAGGAAGTCATTTCTTCTGCAGAAGCATGCCGAGGAGAGAAGGCAAGGGGAGCTACCAGGCATACACTTGCCTCGAAACTTGGCCACACTTGTGCTGTCCCTACCCTGAAGGGCTTTGCAGCTGGTACCCGCAGCTAAATGTCTCTCAGGCTGAATCCCAAGCATTTCCAGAAGCTTTCCTGGAGGTAGCTATCAGGCATGCAGCTACGTCCAAAGCAGGGCCAATATGGTGAGAGACCTAATGCAGACGGCTCTTCAGCTGGTATTGATAAACAGTTCTCAATTTGGAGCTATCCCCAAACTGTTTCAAAACATGATCAGCGAAGGGTCGTGGAGGTACCCAGGCAGGTGCCTCCCTCCAAAAGTGGACAAAGTTCTCAGGTACCGACCCTAAAGCAATCTGAGGATAGGAGTCAAAACAAAATGTGTATCTGGAGCTAGCCACAAAGTTTGGCAGACAAGATGAATCAGAGGCAAGAGAAGCCTCTTGGAATGCACCTCCCACAAGAATTGGCCAAAGTTCTCGGGTACCTAGCTAGCCTGCAGGGGTCTGCGGACCGAATGCACAGGTCACTCTGTCCGTAGAAGAGGCCAAGAATCTTGAGCAAGTATGCCTGGGAGGAGGAACGGGTGGCTACTGGGCAGGCACGTGCTTCCCATTTTGGCCAAAATTTTGGTAGCCATGGAGAAGGGATCTTCGTAACAGATCCTTCTGATCTATTGGATCTATCGTAACAGATCCTTCTCCTGCATCACTTGCTTGTTTGCAGGCTGGTGTTTGAACAGATTCAACCAAATAGGAGAATCCTGAGAATGACAAGGGGTTCTCCTTTTTCTTGTGGGTCTTTTCCACTGACCCAATAGGCAGCTTAAAAGTATCTATGCCCCTAACCCAATAGGGTGTTCATAGGTTTATAAACGTATATATGCTATCCCAGGCTTTCCTCACCAAAGTGAAGGTGAAGCTGCAGAGCTTACCCAGGAGGTGTCCCTGTCTTGGTGGAGAAGGAGCACAGAACAACGACTGCCTCATCTAGGTTTTCATTTTTTCCTTCTCTCCTCCCCCCACCTCCACCTCTCCCTTTTTCCTCACTCTAAGTTTTTTTCCTAACCTTAATTTTTTACCACTGCCTCCTAACACTTTTATATCCTAAGCTTTTCTGTCCCCCGCTGGGATGACAGTTAGCATGATTTGGGCACAAAGTTGAGTCTTATAGTCTTCTATGTTTAGCATGTACTTCCTTAATGTCATGGTCTTATTAAGAGTTAACTTTAATGTTGATTTTTTAAATAATGAAGAAACAGGTTTCAGTTTGGGCACCGCAGACTTCAAGATTCTGTTCTGATGCCCAAACAGGGTTTGGCACACGCTGGGTACGCTGCTTTTGTCCAGAACTAATGCATGTAGACTGGAAGCTGGCAAATGTTGTGCCGATTTTCAAGAAGGGTCAGAAAGAAGACCCTAGCAATTACAGGCCTGTCAGTCTCACGTCAGTGCCTGGTAAAATCATGGAGAAGATGGTTCTCGAACGGATTGAGGCGCACCTGGGGGACAAAGCAGTCATTGGTCCCAACCAGCATGGGTTTGTGAAGGGTAGGTCCTGCCTAACTAACCTGATTTCCTTTTATGATAAGATCACCCGTATGGTGGACCAAGGGAAACCAGCTGATGTGATTTTTTTGGACTTCAGCAAGGCTTTTGACACGGTTTCCCATAGGATCCTACTGGACAAAATGTCCACCATACAGCTAAATAAAAACATCATACGATGGGTGAGCAATTGGCTAACGGGCAGGGCCCAAAGGGTTATGGTGAATGGGGCTGCGTCAGGCTGGCGGGCGGTCACTAGTGGGGTCCCTCAAGGCTCCATTTTAGGGCCGGTACTTTTCAATATTTTTATAAACGATCTGGATGTAGGAATAGAAGGTATTTTCAGCAAGTTTGCTGATGACACCAAACTTGGAGGAGTTGTGGACTCGAATGAGGGTGGAAAGGCCTTGCAGAGGGATCTGGATAGGTTGGAGAGCTGGGCGATCGCCAACCACATGAAGTTCAATAAGAGCAAGTGCCGGGTCCTGCACCTGGGACGGGGAAACCCTGGCTGCACGTACAGACTGGGCGATGAGACATTGGAGAGCAGCCTAGAAGAGAGGGATCTGGGGGTCGTGGTAGACAGCAAGTTGAATATGAGCCAGCAGTGTGCCCTAGCAGCCAGGAGGGCCAACCGTGTCCTGGGGTGCATCAAGCACGGCATCGCTAGTAGGTCGAGGGAGGTGATTGTCCCGCTCTACTCTGCGCTGGTGCGGCCTCACCTCGAGTACTGTGTGCAGTTCTGGGCACCACAGTATAAAAAGGACATGAAACTGTTGGAGAGTGTCCAGAGGAGGGCTACGAAGATGGTGAAAGGCCTGGAGGGGAAGACGTACGAGGAACGGCTGAGGGCACTGGGCCTGTTCAGCCTGGAGAAGAGGAGGCTGAGGGGAGACCTCATCGCAGTCTACAACTTCCTCGTAAGGGGGTGTCGAGAGGCAGGAGACCTTTTCTCCATTAACACCAGCGACAGGACCCGCGGGAATGGGGTTAAGCTGAGGCAGGGGAAGTTTAGGCTTGACATCAGGAGGGGGTTCTTCACAGAGAGAGTGGTTGCACACTGGAACAGGCTCCCCAGGGAAGTGGTCACTGCACCGAGCCTGACTGAATTTAAGAAGAGATTGGACTGTGCACTTAGTCACATGGTCTGAACTTTTGGGTAGACCTGTGCGGTGTCAAGAGTTGGACTTGATGATCCTTAAGGGTCCCTTCCAACTCAGGATATTCTATGATTCTATGATTCTATGTAGGCCAGACTTTTCCAGGCAGCTGGCAGGACAGCCTGCGGCAGGACAGCCCAGGTGTGAGCTCCAGAGAGCTGGGCCATGGACCTCATGAGGGGCACAGGTGTGGTGGAACCAAAAGGCAGTGTTCAGCTCCAGGGGAAAGAGCGAGAAGTCCGCCCTGTGGCACTTGGGGACTTATGGACTCGCACATCCACCACCTCGCTCAGGACCAAGAATGGGGACCTGGCTCCTTTGGAAGCCAAGGACAGGGACCATGACCACATGGCAACCCCATGCAATCATGGGCAGTGCATATTGTGACCCACAGTGCTGCTAGGCAACCGCCATGTCCCACTGCAGGGCTGACAGACACAGCCTCAGTCACCCTCAAGCCAGAGCCGGCCCCAGCCCAGACGTGTGGCTCCCAACCGGGTCCTGCGGCACCAGTGCAGGTGGGCTGGAGCTGGATGGTTTTTAAGGTCCCTTCCAACACCAGATTCCAAATTCTATGATTCTATGAGGGAGGCACTGCACAAGGAAAATGGGGTGGGGTGCTGATGTCTGAAAGAAGCAAAGAAATACCAAAACTACGAGGAAGATTCAAACTAACAAAACAGGTAGGATTGAAGGAAAGACCAAAGAAAGAAAAGCTAATAAGGAAAAGAAACAAGCAAACATAATGAAGTCAAACAAAAAATGTCTATTCCATTGTTGCAGGGTTGGGAAGCTATTCCGATGGACCCAAGCGTGCTAGAGCAACAGCCTTGGAGGAGTCTAAGGCAGCAAGCCGAGGATTCAGCTCTGATCAGAGAATGTCAAAAGGAAAGACTCTGCAATATATGTGGAAAAAGCCTTACGGGACATATAGGACCAGACATCTACAGAGAGAGAAAAAAATACGGAAACACCGTGCAAATTTACATAGTCCGAGAGAGCTACAGAATGTGCAGAGAAAGTCAGGTAACAAATAGCAGGCAGGTATGCTGCTTTTAACAGAAATTACACAGATAAAAGAGAATTTTTCACATGTACAATGTGGTGGAGGCAAAGACAGCTAGCGCGGATGTAGCAAGTTCCAAAGTAGCCAAACTTCTGTGTTCCCTAGCCATGAGGGATCTGAGTTTAGGATCCAGAAAGCAAAAATTTCGCTTGGAGGAAGCTAAATCTTTTGCAGAAACATGCCGAGGTGAGAAGGCAAGGGGAGCTACCAGGCATACACTTGCCTCGAAACTTGGCCACACTTGTGCTGTCCCTACCCTGAAGGGCTTTGCAGCTGGTACCCGCAGCTAAATGTCTCTCAGGCCTAATCCCAAGCATTCCTGGATGCTTAGAAGCTTTCCTGGAGGTAGCTATCAGGCATGCAGCTACATCCAAAGCAGGGCCAATATTGTGAGAGACCTAATGCAGACGGCTCTTCAGCTGGTATTGACAAGCAGTTCTCAATTTGGAGCTAGCCCAAAAGGTTTTCAAAACATGATCAGCGAAGGGTTGTGGAGGTACCCAGGGAGGTGCCTCCCTCCAAAAGCTGCCAAAGGTCTCAGGTACCAACACTAAAGGAATCTGAGGACAGGATCCAAAACGAAATGTGTATCTGGAGCTAGCCACAAAGTTTGGCAGACAAGATGAATCAGAGGCAAGAGAAGCCTCTTGGAATGCACCTCCCACAAGAATTGGCCAAAGTTCTCGGGTACCTAGCTAGCCTGCAGGGGTCTGCGGACCGAATGCACAGGTCCCTCTGTCCCTAGAAGAGGCCAAGAATCTTGAGCAAGTATGCCTGGGAGGAGGAACGGGTGGCTACTGGGCATGCACGTGCTTCCCAATTTGGCCAAAATTCTGCTAGACACCCCGTACGGGTATGCTGCTTTTGCCAGTTTTCATGCAGCTAACAGAATCTTTCACAAGTAGAATGTGGGGGAGGCAAAGGTAGCTAGCGCGGATGTAGCGAGTTCCAAAGTAGCCAAACTTCTTTATTCCCTAGCCGTGAGGGATCTGAGTTTCGGATCCAGAAAGCAAAACTTCCTCTTGGAGGAAGTCATTTCTTCTGCAGAAGCATGCCGAGGAGAGAAGGCAAGGGGAGCTACCAGGCATACACTTGCCTCGAAACTTGGCCACACTTGTGCTGTCCCTACCCTGAAGGGCTTTGCAGCTGGTACCCGCAGCTAAATGTCTCTCAGGCTGAATCCCAAGCATTTCCAGAAGCTTTCCTGGAGGTAGCTATCAGGCATGCAGCTACATCCAAAGCAGGGCCAATATGGTGAGAGACCTAATGCAGACGGCTCTTCAGCTGGTATTGATAAACAGTTCTCAATTTGGAGCTATCCCCAAACTGTTTCAAAACATGATCAGCGAAGGGTCGTGGAGGTACCCAGGCAGGTGCCTCCCTCCAAAAGTGGACAAAGTTCTCAGGTACCGACCCTAAAGCAATCTGAGGATAGGAGTCAAAACAAAATGTGTATCTGGAGCTAGCCACAAAGTTTGGCAGACAAGATGAATCAGAGGCAAGAGAAGCCTCTTGGAATGCACCTCCCACAAGAATTGGCCAAAGTTCTCGGGTACCTAGCTAGCCTGCAGGGGTCTGCGGACCGAATGCACAGGTCACTCTGTCCGTAGAAGAGGCCAAGAATCTTGAGCAAGTATGCCTGGGAGGAGGAACGGGTGGCTACTGGGCAGGCACGTGCTTCCCATTTTGGCCAAAATTTTGGTAGCCATGGAGAAGGGATCTTCGTAACAGATCCTTCTGATCTATTGGATCTATCGTAACAGATCCTTCTCCTGCATCACTTGCTTGTTTGCAGGCTGGTGTTTGAACAGATTCAACCAAATAGGAGAATCCTGAGAATGACAAGGGGTTCTCCTTTTTCTTGTGGGTCTTTTCCACTGACCCAATAGGCAGCTTAAAAGTATCTATGCCCCTAACCCAATAGGGTGTTCATAGGTTTATAAACGTATATATGCTATCCCAGGCTTTCCTCACCAAAGTGAAGGTGAAGCTGCAGAGCTTACCCAGGAGGTGTCCCTGTCTTGGTGGAGAAGGAGCACAGAACAACGACTGCCTCATCTAGGTTTTCATTTTTTCCTTCTCTCCTCCCCCCACCTCCACCTCTCCCTTTTTCCTCACTCTAAGTTTTTTTCCTAACCTTAATTTTTTACCACTGCCTCCTAACACTTTTATATCCTAAGCTTTTCTGTCCCCCGCTGGGATGACAGTTAGCATGATTTGGGCACAAAGTTGAGTCTTATAGTCTTCTATGTTTAGCATGTACTTCCTTAATGTCATGGTCTTATTAAGAGTTAACTTTAATGTTGATTTTTTAAATAATGAAGAAACAGGTTTCAGTTTGGGCACCGCAGACTTCAAGATTCTGTTCTGATGCCCAAACAGGGTTTGGCACACGCTGGGTACGCTGCTTTTGTCCAGAACTAATGCATGTAGACTGGAAGCTGGCAAATGTTGTGCCGATTTTCAAGAAGGGTCAGAAAGAAGACCCTAGCAATTACAGGCCTGTCAGTCTCACGTCAGTGCCTGGTAAAATCATGGAGAAGATGGTTCTCGAACGGATTGAGGCGCACCTGGGGGACAAAGCAGTCATTGGTCCCAACCAGCATGGGTTTGTGAAGGGTAGGTCCTGCCTAACTAACCTGATTTCCTTTTATGATAAGATCACCCGTATGGTGGACCAAGGGAAACCAGCTGATGTGATTTTTTTGGACTTCAGCAAGGCTTTTGACACGGTTTCCCATAGGATCCTACTGGACAAAATGTCCACCATACAGCTAAATAAAAACATCATACGATGGGTGAGCAATTGGCTAACGGGCAGGGCCCAAAGGGTTATGGTGAATGGGGCTGCGTCAGGCTGGCGGGCGGTCACTAGTGGGGTCCCTCAAGGCTCCATTTTAGGGCCGGTACTTTTCAATATTTTTATAAACGATCTGGATGTAGGAATAGAAGGTATTTTCAGCAAGTTTGCTGATGACACCAAACTTGGAGGAGTTGTGGACTCGAATGAGGGTGGAAAGGCCTTGCAGAGGGATCTGGATAGGTTGGAGAGCTGGGCGATCGCCAACCACATGAAGTTCAATAAGAGCAAGTGCCGGGTCCTGCACCTGGGACGGGGAAACCCTGGCTGCACGTACAGACTGGGCGATGAGACATTGGAGAGCAGCCTAGAAGAGAGGGATCTGGGGGTCGTGGTAGACAGCAAGTTGAATATGAGCCAGCAGTGTGCCCTAGCAGCCAGGAGGGCCAACCGTGTCCTGGGGTGCATCAAGCACGGCATCGCTAGTAGGTCGAGGGAGGTGATTGTCCCGCTCTACTCTGCGCTGGTGCGGCCTCACCTCGAGTACTGTGTGCAGTTCTGGGCACCACAGTATAAAAAGGACATGAAACTGTTGGAGAGTGTCCAGAGGAGGGCTACGAAGATGGTGAAAGGCCTGGAGGGGAAGACGTACGAGGAACGGCTGAGGGCACTGGGCCTGTTCAGCCTGGAGAAGAGGAGGCTGAGGGGAGACCTCATCGCAGTCTACAACTTCCTCGTAAGGGGGTGTCGAGAGGCAGGAGACCTTTTCTCCATTAACACCAGCGACAGGACCCGCGGGAATGGGGTTAAGCTGAGGCAGGGGAAGTTTAGGCTTGACATCAGGAGGGGGTTCTTCACAGAGAGAGTGGTTGCACACTGGAACAGGCTCCCCAGGGAAGTGGTCACTGCACCGAGCCTGACTGAATTTAAGAAGAGATTGGACTGTGCACTTAGTCACATGGTCTGAACTTTTGGGTAGACCTGTGCGGTGTCAAGAGTTGGACTTGATGATCCTTAAGGGTCCCTTCCAACTCAGGATATTCTATGATTCTATGATTCTATGTAGGCCAGACTTTTCCAGGCAGCTGTCAGGACAGCCTGCGGCAGGACAGCCCAGGTGTGAGCTCCAGAGAGCTGGGCCATGGACCTCATGAGGGGCACAGGTGTGGTGGAACCAAAAGGCAGTGTTCAGCTCCAGGGGAAAGAGCGAGAAGTCCGCCCTGTGGCACTTGGGGACTTATGGACTCGCACATCCACCACCTCGCTCAGGACCAAGAATGGGGACCTGGCTCCTTTGGAAGCCAAGGACAGGGACCATGACCACATGGCAACCCCATGCAATCATGGGCAGTGCATATTGTGACCCACAGTGCTGCTAGGCAACCGCCATGTCCCACTGCAGGGCTGACAGACACAGCCTCAGTCACCCTCAAGCCAGAGCCGGCCCCAGCCCAGACGTGTGGCTCCCAACCGGGTCCTGCGGCACCAGTGCAGGTGGGCTGGAGCTGGATGGTTTTTAAGGTCCCTTCCAACACCAGATTCCAAATTCTATGATTCTATGAGGGAGGCACTGCACAAGGAAAACGGGGTGGGGTGCTGATGTCTGAAAGAAGCAAAGAAATACCAAAACTACGAGGAAGATTCAAACTAACAAAACAGGTAGGATTGAAGGAAAGACCAAAGAAAGAAAAGCTAATAAGGAAAAGAAACAAGCAAACATAATGAAGTCAAACAAAAAATGTCTATTCCATTGTTGCAGGGTTGGGAAGCTATTCCGATGGACCCAAGCGTGCTAGAGCAACAGCCTTGGAGGAGTCTAAGGCAGCAAGCCGAGGATTCAGCTCTGATCAGAGAATGTCAAAAGGAAAGACTCTGCAATATATGTGGAAAAAGCCTTACGGGACATATAGGACCAGACATCTACAGAGAGAGAAAAAAATACGGAAACACCGTGCAAATTTACATAGTCCGAGAGAGCTACAGAATGTGCAGAGAAAGTCAGGTAACAAATAGCAGGCAGGTATGCTGCTTTTAACAGAAATTACACAGATAAAAGAGAATTTTTCACATGTACAATGTGGTGGAGGCAAAGACAGCTAGCGCGGATGTAGCAAGTTCCAAAGTAGCCAAACTTCTGTGTTCCCTAGCCATGAGGGATCTGAGTTTAGGATCCAGAAAGCAAAAATTTCGCTTGGAGGAAGCTAAATCTTTTGCAGAAACATGCCGAGGTGAGAAGGCAAGGGGAGCTACCAGGCATACACTTGCCTCGAAACTTGGCCACACTTGTGCTGTCCCTACCCTGAAGGGCTTTGCAGCTGGTACCCGCAGCTAAATGTCTCTCAGGCCTAATCCCAAGCATTCCTGGATGCTTAGAAGCTTTTCTGGAGGTAGCTATCAGGCATGCAGCTACATCCAAAGCAGGGCCAATATTGTGAGAGACCTAATGCAGACGGCTCTTCAGCTGGTATTGACAAGCAGTTCTCAATTTGGAGCTAGCCCAAAAGGTTTTCAAAACATGATCAGCGAAGGGTTGTGGAGGTACCCAGGGAGGTGCCTCCCTCCAAAAGCTGCCAAAGGTCTCAGGTACCAACACTAAAGGAATCTGAGGACAGGATCCAAAACGAAATGTGTATCTGGAGCTAGCCACAAAGTTTGGCAGACAAGATGAATCAGAGGCAAGAGAAGCCTCTTGGAATGCACCTCCCACAAGAATTGGCCAAAGTTCTCGGGTACCTAGCTAGCCTGCAGGGGTCTGCGGACCGAATGCACAGGTCCCTCTGTCCCTAGAAGAGGCCAAGAATCTTGAGCAAGTATGCCTGGGAGGAGGAACGGGTGGCTACTGGGCATGCACGTGCTTCCCAATTTGGCCAAAATTCTGCTAGACACCCCGTACGGGTATGCTGCTTTTGCCAGTTTTCATGCAGCTAACAGAATCTTTCACAAGTAGAATGTGGGGGAGGCAAAGGTAGCTAGCGCGGATGTAGCGAGTTCCAAAGTAGCCAAACTTCTTTATTCCCTAGCCGTGAGGGATCTGAGTTTCGGATCCAGAAAGCAAAACTTCCTCTTGGAGGAAGTCATTTCTTCTGCAGAAGCATGCCGAGGAGAGAAGGCAAGGGGAGCTACCAGGCATACACTTGCCTCGAAACTTGGCCACACTTGTGCTGTCCCTACCCTGAAGGGCTTTGCAGCTGGTACCCGCAGCTAAATGTCTCTCAGGCTGAATCCCAAGCATTTCCAGAAGCTTTCCTGGAGGTAGCTATCAGGCATGCAGCTACGTCCAAAGCAGGGCCAATATGGTGAGAGACCTAATGCAGACGGCTCTTCAGCTGGTATTGATAAACAGTTCTCAATTTGGAGCTATCCCCAAACTGTTTCAAAACATGATCAGCGAAGGGTCGTGGAGGTACCCAGGCAGGTGCCTCCCTCCAAAAGTGGACAAAGTTCTCAGGTACCGACCCTAAAGCAATCTGAGGATAGGAGTCAAAACAAAATGTGTATCTGGAGCTAGCCACAAAGTTTGGCAGACAAGATGAATCAGAGGCAAGAGAAGCCTCTTGGAATGCACCTCCCACAAGAATTGGCCAAAGTTCTCGGGTACCTAGCTAGCCTGCAGGGGTCTGCGGACCGAATGCACAGGTCACTCTGTCCGTAGAAGAGGCCAAGAATCTTGAGCAAGTATGCCTGGGAGGAGGAACGGGTGGCTACTGGGCAGGCACGTGCTTCCCATTTTGGCCAAAATTTTGGTAGCCATGGAGAAGGGATCTTCGTAACAGATCCTTCTGATCTATTGGATCTATCGTAACAGATCCTTCTCCTGCATCACTTGCTTGTTTGCAGGCTGGTGTTTGAACAGATTCAACCAAATAGGAGAATCCTGAGAATGACAAGGGGTTCTCCTTTTTCTTGTGGGTCTTTTCCACTGACCCAATAGGCAGCTTAAAAGTATCTATGCCCCTAACCCAATAGGGTGTTCATAGGTTTATAAACGTATATATGCTATCCCAGGCTTTCCTCACCAAAGTGAAGGTGAAGCTGCAGAGCTTACCCAGGAGGTGTCCCTGTCTTGGTGGAGAAGGAGCACAGAACAACGACTGCCTCATCTAGATTTTCATTTTTTCCTTCTCTCCTCCCCCCACCTCCACCTCTCCCTTTTTCCTCACTCTAAGTTTTTTTCCTAACCTTAATTTTTTACCACTGCCTCCTAACACTTTTATATCCTAAGCTTTTCTGTCCCCCGCTGGGATGACAGTTAGCATGATTTGGGCACAAAGTTGAGTCTTATAGTCTTCTATGTTTAGCATGTACTTCCTTAATGTCATGGTCTTATTAAGAGTTAACTTTAATGTTGATTTTTTAAATAATGAAGAAACAGGTTTCACTTTGGGCACCGCAGACTTCAAGATTCTGTTCTGATGCCCAAACAGGGTTTGGCACACGCTGGGTACGCTGCTTTTGTCCAGAACTAATGCATGTAGACTGGAAGCTGGCAAATGTTGTGCCGATTTTCAAGAAGGGTCAGAAAGAAGACCCTAGCAATTACAGGCCTGTCAGTCTCACGTCAGTGCCTGGTAAAATCATGGAGAAGATGGTTCTCGAACGGATTGAGGCGCACCTGGGGGACAAAGCAGTCATTGGTCCCAACCAGCATGGGTTTGTGAAGGGTAGGTCCTGCCTAACTAACCTGATTTCCTTTTATGATAAGATCACCCGTATGGTGGACCAAGGGAAACCAGCTGATGTGATTTTTTTGGACTTCAGCAAGGCTTTTGACACGGTTTCCCATAGGATCCTACTGGACAAAATGTCCACCATACAGCTAAATAAAAACATCATACGATGGGTGAGCAATTGGCTAACGGGCAGGGCCCAAAGGGTTATGGTGAATGGGGCTGCGTCAGGCTGGCGGGCGGTCACTAGTGGGGTCCCTCAAGGCTCCATTTTAGGGCCGGTACTTTTCAATATTTTTATAAACGATCTGGATGTAGGAATAGAAGGTATTTTCAGCAAGTTTGCTGATGACACCAAACTTGGAGGAGTTGTGGACTCGAATGAGGGTGGAAAGGCCTTGCAGAGGGATCTGGATAGGTTGGAGAGCTGGGCGATCGCCAACCACATGAAGTTCAATAAGAGCAAGTGCCGGGTCCTGCACCTGGGACGGGGAAACCCTGGCTGCACGTACAGACTGGGCGATGAGACATTGGAGAGCAGCCTAGAAGAGAGGGATCTGGGGGTCGTGGTAGACAGCAAGTTGAATATGAGCCAGCAGTGTGCCCTAGCAGCCAGGAGGGCCAACCGTGTCCTGGGGTGCATCAAGCACGGCATCGCTAGTAGGTCGAGGGAGGTGATTGTCCCGCTCTACTCTGCGCTGGTGCGGCCTCACCTCGAGTACTGTGTGCAGTTCTGGGCACCACAGTATAAAAAGGACATGAAACTGTTGGAGAGTGTCCAGAGGAGGGCTACGAAGATGGTGAAAGGCCTGGAGGGGAAGACGTACGAGGAACGGCTGAGGGCACTGGGCCTGTTCAGCCTGGAGAAGAGGAGGCTGAGGGGAGACCTCATCGCAGTCTACAACTTCCTCGTAAGGGGGTGTCGAGAGGCAGGAGACCTTTTCTCCATTAACACCAGCGACAGGACCCGCGGGAATGGGGTTAAGCTGAGGCAGGGGAAGTTTAGGCTTGACATCAGGAGGGGGTTCTTCACAGAGAGAGTGGTTGCACACTGGAACAGGCTCCCCAGGGAAGTGGTCACTGCACCGAGCCTGACTGAATTTAAGAAGAGATTGGACTGTGCACTTAGTCACATGGTCTGAACTTTTGGGTAGACCTGTGCGGTGTCAAGAGTTGGACTTGATGATCCTTAAGGGTCCCTTCCAACTCAGGATATTCTATGATTCTATGATTCTATGTAGGCCAGACTTTTCCAGGCAGCTGTCAGGACAGCCTGCGGCAGGACAGCCCAGGTGTGAGCTCCAGAGAGCTGGGCCATGGACCTCATGAGGGGCACAGGTGTGGTGGAACCAAAAGGCAGTGTTCAGCTCCAGGGGAAAGAGCGAGAAGTCCGCCCTGTGGCACTTGGGGACTTATGGACTCGCACATCCACCACCTCGCTCAGGACCAAGAATGGGGACCTGGCTCCTTTGGAAGCCAAGGACAGGGACCATGACCACATGGCAACCCCATGCAATCATGGGCAGTGCATATTGTGACCCACAGTGCTGCTAGGCAACCGCCATGTCCCACTGCAGGGCTGACAGACACAGCCTCAGTCACCCTCAAGCCAGAGCCGGCCCCAGCCCAGACGTGTGGCTCCCAACCGGGTCCTGCGGCACCAGTGCAGGTGGGCTGGAGCTGGATGGTTTTTAAGGTCCCTTCCAACACCAGATTCCAAATTCTATGATTCTATGAGGGAGGCACTGCACAAGGAAAACGGGGTGGGGTGCTGATGTCTGAAAGAAGCAAAGAAATACCAAAACTACGAGGAAGATTCAAACTAACAAAACAGGTAGGATTGAAGGAAAGACCAAAGAAAGAAAAGCTAATAAGGAAAAGAAACAAGCAAACATAATGAAGTCAAACAAAAAATGTCTATTCCATTGTTGCAGGGTTGGGAAGCTATTCCGATGGACCCAAGCGTGCTAGAGCAACAGCCTTGGAGGAGTCTAAGGCAGCAAGCCGAGGATTCAGCTCTGATCAGAGAATGTCAAAAGGAAAGACTCTGCAATATATGTGGAAAAAGCCTTACGGGACATATAGGACCAGACATCTACAGAGAGAGAAAAAAATACGGAAACACCGTGCAAATTTACATAGTCCGAGAGAGCTACAGAATGTGCAGAGAAAGTCAGGTAACAAATAGCAGGCAGGTATGCTGCTTTTAACAGAAATTACACAGATAAAAGAGAATTTTTCACATGTACAATGTGGTGGAGGCAAAGACAGCTAGCGCGGATGTAGCAAGTTCCAAAGTAGCCAAACTTCTGTGTTCCCTAGCCATGAGGGATCTGAGTTTAGGATCCAGAAAGCAAAAATTTCGCTTGGAGGAAGCTAAATCTTTTGCAGAAACATGCCGAGGTGAGAAGGCAAGGGGAGCTACCAGGCATACACTTGCCTCGAAACTTGGCCACACTTGTGCTGTCCCTACCCTGAAGGGCTTTGCAGCTGGTACCCGCAGCTAAATGTCTCTCAGGCCTAATCCCAAGCATTCCTGGATGCTTAGAAGCTTTTCTGGAGGTAGCTATCAGGCATGCAGCTACATCCAAAGCAGGGCCAATATTGTGAGAGACCTAATGCAGACGGCTCTTCAGCTGGTATTGACAAGCAGTTCTCAATTTGGAGCTAGCCCAAAAGGTTTTCAAAACATGATCAGCGAAGGGTTGTGGAGGTACCCAGGGAGGTGCCTCCCTCCAAAAGCTGCCAAAGGTCTCAGGTACCAACACTAAAGGAATCTGAGGACAGGATCCAAAACGAAATGTGTATCTGGAGCTAGCCACAAAGTTTGGCAGACAAGATGAATCAGAGGCAAGAGAAGCCTCTTGGAATGCACCTCCCACAAGAATTGGCCAAAGTTCTCGGGTACCTAGCTAGCCTGCAGGGGTCTGCGGACCGAATGCACAGGTCCCTCTGTCCCTAGAAGAGGCCAAGAATCTTGAGCAAGTATGCCTGGGAGGAGGAACGGGTGGCTACTGGGCATGCACGTGCTTCCCAATTTGGCCAAAATTCTGCTAGACACCCCGTACGGGTATGCTGCTTTTGCCAGTTTTCATGCAGCTAACAGAATCTTTCACAAGTAGAATGTGGGGGAGGCAAAGGTAGCTAGCGCGGATGTAGCGAGTTCCAAAGTAGCCAAACTTCTTTATTCCCTAGCCGTGAGGGATCTGAGTTTCGGATCCAGAAAGCAAAACTTCCTCTTGGAGGAAGTCATTTCTTCTGCAGAAGCATGCCGAGGAGAGAAGGCAAGGGGAGCTACCAGGCATACACTTGCCTCGAAACTTGGCCACACTTGTGCTGTCCCTACCCTGAAGGGCTTTGCAGCTGGTACCCGCAGCTAAATGTCTCTCAGGCTGAATCCCAAGCATTTCCAGAAGCTTTCCTGGAGGTAGCTATCAGGCATGCAGCTACGTCCAAAGCAGGGCCAATATGGTGAGAGACCTAATGCAGACGGCTCTTCAGCTGGTATTGATAAACAGTTCTCAATTTGGAGCTATCCCCAAACTGTTTCAAAACATGATCAGCGAAGGGTCGTGGAGGTACCCAGGCAGGTGCCTCCCTCCAAAAGTGGACAAAGTTCTCAGGTACCGACCCTAAAGCAATCTGAGGATAGGAGTCAAAACAAAATGTGTATCTGGAGCTAGCCACAAAGTTTGGCAGACAAGATGAATCAGAGGCAAGAGAAGCCTCTTGGAATGCACCTCCCACAAGAATTGGCCAAAGTTCTCGGGTACCTAGCTAGCCTGCAGGGGTCTGCGGACCGAATGCACAGGTCACTCTGTCCGTAGAAGAGGCCAAGAATCTTGAGCAAGTATGCCTGGGAGGAGGAACGGGTGGCTACTGGGCAGGCACGTGCTTCCCATTTTGGCCAAAATTTTGGTAGCCATGGAGAAGGGATCTTCGTAACAGATCCTTCTGATCTATTGGATCTATCGTAACAGATCCTTCTCCTGCATCACTTGCTTGTTTGCAGGCTGGTGTTTGAACAGATTCAACCAAATAGGAGAATCCTGAGAATGACAAGGGGTTCTCCTTTTTCTTGTGGGTCTTTTCCACTGACCCAATAGGCAGCTTAAAAGTATCTATGCCCCTAACCCAATAGGGTGTTCATAGGTTTATAAACGTATATATGCTATCCCAGGCTTTCCTCACCAAAGTGAAGGTGAAGCTGCAGAGCTTACCCAGGAGGTGTCCCTGTCTTGGTGGAGAAGGAGCACAGAACAACGACTGCCTCATCTAGATTTTCATTTTTTCCTTCTCTCCTCCCCCCACCTCCACCTCTCCCTTTTTCCTCACTCTAAGTTTTTTTCCTAACCTTAATTTTTTACCACTGCCTCCTAACACTTTTATATCCTAAGCTTTTCTGTCCCCCGCTGGGATGACAGTTAGCATGATTTGGGCACAAAGTTGAGTCTTATAGTCTTCTATGTTTAGCATGTACTTCCTTAATGTCATGGTCTTATTAAGAGTTAACTTTAATGTTGATTTTTTAAATAATGAAGAAACAGGTTTCACTTTGGGCACCGCAGACTTCAAGATTCTGTTCTGATGCCCAAACAGGGTTTGGCACACGCTGGGTACGCTGCTTTTGTCCAGAACTAATGCATGTAGACTGGAAGCTGGCAAATGTTGTGCCGATTTTCAAGAAGGGTCAGAAAGAAGACCCTAGCAATTACAGGCCTGTCAGTCTCACGTCAGTGCCTGGTAAAATCATGGAGAAGATGGTTCTCGAACGGATTGAGGCGCACCTGGGGGACAAAGCAGTCATTGGTCCCAACCAGCATGGGTTTGTGAAGGGTAGGTCCTGCCTAACTAACCTGATTTCCTTTTATGATAAGATCACCCGTATGGTGGACCAAGGGAAACCAGCTGATGTGATTTTTTTGGACTTCAGCAAGGCTTTTGACACGGTTTCCCATAGGATCCTACTGGACAAAATGTCCACCATACAGCTAAATAAAAACATCATACGATGGGTGAGCAATTGGCTAACGGGCAGGGCCCAAAGGGTTATGGTGAATGGGGCTGCGTCAGGCTGGCGGGCGGTCACTAGTGGGGTCCCTCAAGGCTCCATTTTAGGGCCGGTACTTTTCAATATTTTTATAAACGATCTGGATGTAGGAATAGAAGGTATTTTCAGCAAGTTTGCTGATGACACCAAACTTGGAGGAGTTGTGGACTCGAATGAGGGTGGAAAGGCCTTGCAGAGGGATCTGGATAGGTTGGAGAGCTGGGCGATCGCCAACCACATGAAGTTCAATAAGAGCAAGTGCCGGGTCCTGCACCTGGGACGGGGAAACCCTGGCTGCACGTACAGACTGGGCGATGAGACATTGGAGAGCAGCCTAGAAGAGAGGGATCTGGGGGTCGTGGTAGACAGCAAGTTGAATATGAGCCAGCAGTGTGCCCTAGCAGCCAGGAGGGCCAACCGTGTCCTGGGGTGCATCAAGCACGGCATCGCTAGTAGGTCGAGGGAGGTGATTGTCCCGCTCTACTCTGCGCTGGTGCGGCCTCACCTCGAGTACTGTGTGCAGTTCTGGGCACCACAGTATAAAAAGGACATGAAACTGTTGGAGAGTGTCCAGAGGAGGGCTACGAAGATGGTGAAAGGCCTGGAGGGGAAGACGTACGAGGAACGGCTGAGGGCACTGGGCCTGTTCAGCCTGGAGAAGAGGAGGCTGAGGGGAGACCTCATCGCAGTCTACAACTTCCTCGTAAGGGGGTGTCGAGAGGCAGGAGACCTTTTCTCCATTAACACCAGCGACAGGACCCGCGGGAATGGGGTTAAGCTGAGGCAGGGGAAGTTTAGGCTTGACATCAGGAGGGGGTTCTTCACAGAGAGAGTGGTTGCACACTGGAACAGGCTCCCCAGGGAAGTGGTCACTGCACCGAGCCTGACTGAATTTAAGAAGAGATTGGACTGTGCACTTAGTCACATGGTCTGAACTTTTGGGTAGACCTGTGCGGTGTCAAGAGTTGGACTTGATGATCCTTAAGGGTCCCTTCCAACTCAGGATATTCTATGATTCTATGATTCTATGTAGGCCAGACTTTTCCAGGCAGCTGTCAGGACAGCCTGCGGCAGGACAGCCCAGGTGTGAGCTCCAGAGAGCTGGGCCATGGACCTCATGAGGGGCACAGGTGTGGTGGAACCAAAAGGCAGTGTTCAGCTCCAGGGGAAAGAGCGAGAAGTCCGCCCTGTGGCACTTGGGGACTTATGGACTCGCACATCCACCACCTCGCTCAGGACCAAGAATGGGGACCTGGCTCCTTTGGAAGCCAAGGACAGGGACCATGACCACATGGCAACCCCATGCAATCATGGGCAGTGCATATTGTGACCCACAGTGCTGCTAGGCAACCGCCATGTCCCACTGCAGGGCTGACAGACACAGCCTCAGTCACCCTCAAGCCAGAGCCGGCCCCAGCCCAGACGTGTGGCTCCCAACCGGGTCCTGCGGCACCAGTGCAGGTGGGCTGGAGCTGGATGGTTTTTAAGGTCCCTTCCAACACCAGATTCCAAATTCTATGATTCTATGAGGGAGGCACTGCACAAGGAAAACGGGGTGGGGTGCTGATGTCTGAAAGAAGCAAAGAAATACCAAAACTACGAGGAAGATTCAAACTAACAAAACAGGTAGGATTGAAGGAAAGACCAAAGAAAGAAAAGCTAATAAGGAAAAGAAACAAGCAAACATAATGAAGTCAAACAAAAAATGTCTATTCCATTGTTGCAGGGTTGGGAAGCTATTCCGATGGACCCAAGCGTGCTAGAGCAACAGCCTTGGAGGAGTCTAAGGCAGCAAGCCGAGGATTCAGCTCTGATCAGAGAATGTCAAAAGGAAAGACTCTGCAATATATGTGGAAAAAGCCTTACGGGACATATAGGACCAGACATCTACAGAGAGAGAAAAAAATACGGAAACACCGTGCAAATTTACATAGTCCGAGAGAGCTACAGAATGTGCAGAGAAAGTCAGGTAACAAATAGCAGGCAGGTATGCTGCTTTTAACAGAAATTACACAGATAAAAGAGAATTTTTCACATGTACAATGTGGTGGAGGCAAAGACAGCTAGCGCGGATGTAGCAAGTTCCAAAGTAGCCAAACTTCTGTGTTCCCTAGCCATGAGGGATCTGAGTTTAGGATCCAGAAAGCAAAAATTTCGCTTGGAGGAAGCTAAATCTTTTGCAGAAACATGCCGAGGTGAGAAGGCAAGGGGAGCTACCAGGCATACACTTGCCTCGAAACTTGGCCACACTTGTGCTGTCCCTACCCTGAAGGGCTTTGCAGCTGGTACCCGCAGCTAAATGTCTCTCAGGCCTAATCCCAAGCATTCCTGGATGCTTAGAAGCTTTCCTGGAGGTAGCTATCAGGCATGCAGCTACATCCAAAGCAGGGCCAATATTGTGAGAGACCTAATGCAGACGGCTCTTCAGCTGGTATTGACAAGCAGTTCTCAATTTGGAGCTAGCCCAAAAGGTTTTCAAAACATGATCAGCGAAGGGTTGTGGAGGTACCCAGGGAGGTGCCTCCCTCCAAAAGCTGCCAAAGGTCTCAGGTACCAACACTAAAGGAATCTGAGGACAGGATCTAAAACGAAATGTGTATCTGGAGCTAGCCACAAAGTTTGGCAGACAAGATGAATCAGAGGCAAGAGAAGCCTCTTGGAATGCACCTCCCACAAGAATTGGCCAAAGTTCTCGGGTACCTAGCTAGCCTGCAGGGGTCTGCGGACCGAATGCACAGGTCCCTCTGTCCCTAGAAGAGGCCAAGAATCTTGAGCAAGTATGCCTGGGAGGAGGAACGGGTGGCTACTGGGCATGCACGTGCTTCCCAATTTGGCCAAAATTCTGCTAGACACCCCGTACGGGTATGCTGCTTTTGCCAGTTTTCATGCAGCTAACAGAATCTTTCACAAGTAGAATGTGGGGGAGGCAAAGGTAGCTAGCGCGGATGTAGCGAGTTCCAAAGTAGCCAAACTTCTTTATTCCCTAGCCGTGAGGGATCTGAGTTTCGGATCCAGAAAGCAAAACTTCCTCTTGGAGGAAGTCATTTCTTCTGCAGAAGCATGCCGAGGAGAGAAGGCAAGGGGAGCTACCAGGCATACACTTGCCTCGAAACTTGGCCACACTTGTGCTGTCCCTACCCTGAAGGGCTTTGCAGCTGGTACCCGCAGCTAAATGTCTCTCAGGCTGAATCCCAAGCATTTCCAGAAGCTTTCCTGGAGGTAGCTATCAGGCATGCAGCTACGTCCAAAGCAGGGCCAATATGGTGAGAGACCTAATGCAGACGGCTCTTCAGCTGGTATTGATAAACAGTTCTCAATTTGGAGCTATCCCCAAACTGTTTCAAAACATGATCAGCGAAGGGTCGTGGAGGTACCCAGGCAGGTGCCTCCCTCCAAAAGTGGACAAAGTTCTCAGGTACCGACCCTAAAGCAATCTGAGGATAGGAGTCAAAACAAAATGTGTATCTGGAGCTAGCCACAAAGTTTGGCAGACAAGATGAATCAGAGGCAAGAGAAGCCTCTTGGAATGCACCTCCCACAAGAATTGGCCAAAGTTCTCGGGTACCTAGCTAGCCTGCAGGGGTCTGCGGACCGAATGCACAGGTCCCTCTGTCCCTAGAAGAGGCCAAGAATCTTGAGCAAGTATGCCTGGGAGGAGGAACGGGTGGCTACTGGGCATGCACGTGCTTCCCATTTTGGCCAAAATTTTGGTAGCCATGGAGAAGGGATCTTCGTAACAGATCCTTCTGATCTATTGGATCTATCGTAACAGATCCTTCTCCTGCATCACTTGCTTGTTTGCAGGCTGGTGTTTGAACAGATTCAACCAAATAGGAGAATCCTGAGAATGACAAGGGGTTCTCCTTTTTCTTGTGGGTCTTTTCCACTGACCCAATAGGCAGCTTAAAAGTATCTATGCCCCTAACCCAATAGGGTGTTCATAGGTTTATAAACGTATATATGCTATCCCAGGCTTTCCTCACCAAAGTGAAGGTGAAGCTGCAGAGCTTACCCAGGAGGTGTCCCTGTCTTGGTGGAGAAGGAGCACAGAACAACGACTGCCTCATCTAGATTTTCATTTTTTCCTTCTCTCCTCCCCCCACCTCCACCTCTCCCTTTTTCCTCACTCTAAGTTTTTTTCCTAACCTTAATTTTTTACCACTGCCTCCTAACACTTTTATATCCTAAGCTTTTCTGTCCCCCGCTGGGATGACAGTTAGCATGATTTGGGCACAAAGTTGAGTCTTATAGTCTTCTATGTTTAGCATGTACTTCCTTAATGTCATGGTCTTATTAAGAGTTAACTTTAATGTTGATTTTTTAAATAATGAAGAAACAGGTTTCACTTTGGGCACCGCAGACTTCAAGATTCTGTTCTGATGCCCAAACAGGGTTTGGCACACGCTGGGTACGCTGCTTTTGTCCAGAACTAATGCATGTAGACTGGAAGCTGGCAAATGTTGTGCCGATTTTCAAGAAGGGTCAGAAAGAAGACCCTAGCAATTACAGGCCTGTCAGTCTCACGTCAGTGCCTGGTAAAATCATGGAGAAGATGGTTCTCGAACGGATTGAGGCGCACCTGGGGGACAAAGCAGTCATTGGTCCCAACCAGCATGGGTTTGTGAAGGGTAGGTCCTGCCTAACTAACCTGATTTCCTTTTATGATAAGATCACCCGTATGGTGGACCAAGGGAAACCAGCTGATGTGATTTTTTTGGACTTCAGCAAGGCTTTTGACACGGTTTCCCATAGGATCCTACTGGACAAAATGTCCACCATACAGCTAAATAAAAACATCATACGATGGGTGAGCAATTGGCTAACGGGCAGGGCCCAAAGGGTTATGGTGAATGGGGCTGCGTCAGGCTGGCGGGCGGTCACTAGTGGGGTCCCTCAAGGCTCCATTTTAGGGCCGGTACTTTTCAATATTTTTATAAACGATCTGGATGTAGGAATAGAAGGTATTTTCAGCAAGTTTGCTGATGACACCAAACTTGGAGGAGTTGTGGACTCGAATGAGGGTGGAAAGGCCTTGCAGAGGGATCTGGATAGGTTGGAGAGCTGGGCGATCGCCAACCACATGAAGTTCAATAAGAGCAAGTGCCGGGTCCTGCACCTGGGACGGGGAAACCCTGGCTGCACGTACAGACTGGGCGATGAGACATTGGAGAGCAGCCTAGAAGAGAGGGATCTGGGGGTCGTGGTAGACAGCAAGTTGAATATGAGCCAGCAGTGTGCCCTAGCAGCCAGGAGGGCCAACCGTGTCCTGGGGTGCATCAAGCACGGCATCGCTAGTAGGTCGAGGGAGGTGATTGTCCCGCTCTACTCTGCGCTGGTGCGGCCTCACCTCGAGTACTGTGTGCAGTTCTGGGCACCACAGTATAAAAAGGACATGAAACTGTTGGAGAGTGTCCAGAGGAGGGCTACGAAGATGGTGAAAGGCCTGGAGGGGAAGACGTACGAGGAACGGCTGAGGGCACTGGGCCTGTTCAGCCTGGAGAAGAGGAGGCTGAGGGGAGACCTCATCGCAGTCTACAACTTCCTCGTAAGGGGGTGTCGAGAGGCAGGAGACCTTTTCTCCATTAACACCAGCGACAGGACCCGCGGGAATGGGGTTAAGCTGAGGCAGGGGAAGTTTAGGCTTGACATCAGGAGGGGGTTCTTCACAGAGAGAGTGGTTGCACACTGGAACAGGCTCCCCAGGGAAGTGGTCACTGCACCGAGCCTGACTGAATTTAAGAAGAGATTGGACTGTGCACTTAGTCACATGGTCTGAACTTTTGGGTAGACCTGTGCGGTGTCAAGAGTTGGACTTGATGATCCTTAAGGGTCCCTTCCAACTCAGGATATTCTATGATTCTATGATTCTATGTAGGCCAGACTTTTCCAGGCAGCTGTCAGGACAGCCTGCGGCAGGACAGCCCAGGTGTGAGCTCCAGAGAGCTGGGCCATGGACCTCATGAGGGGCACAGGTGTGGTGGAACCAAAAGGCAGTGTTCAGCTCCAGGGGAAAGAGCGAGAAGTCCGCCCTGTGGCACTTGGGGACTTATGGACTCGCACATCCACCACCTCGCTCAGGACCAAGAATGGGGACCTGGCTCCTTTGGAAGCCAAGGACAGGGACCATGACCACATGGCAACCCCATGCAATCATGGGCAGTGCATATTGTGACCCACAGTGCTGCTAGGCAACCGCCATGTCCCACTGCAGGGCTGACAGACACAGCCTCAGTCACCCTCAAGCCAGAGCCGGCCCCAGCCCAGACGTGTGGCTCCCAACCGGGTCCTGCGGCACCAGTGCAGGTGGGCTGGAGCTGGATGGTTTTTAAGGTCCCTTCCAACACCAGATTCCAAATTCTATGATTCTATGAGGGAGGCACTGCACAAGGAAAACGGGGTGGGGTGCTGATGTCTGAAAGAAGCAAAGAAATACCAAAACTACGAGGAAGATTCAAACTAACAAAACAGGTAGGATTGAAGGAAAGACCAAAGAAAGAAAAGCTAATAAGGAAAAGAAACAAGCAAACATAATGAAGTCAAACAAAAAATGTCTATTCCATTGTTGCAGGGTTGGGAAGCTATTCCGATGGACCCAAGCGTGCTAGAGCAACAGCCTTGGAGGAGTCTAAGGCAGCAAGCCGAGGATTCAGCTCTGATCAGAGAATGTCAAAAGGAAAGACTCTGCAATATATGTGGAAAAAGCCTTACGGGACATATAGGACCAGACATCTACAGAGAGAGAAAAAAATACGGAAACACCGTGCAAATTTACATAGTCCGAGAGAGCTACAGAATGTGCAGAGAAAGTCAGGTAACAAATAGCAGGCAGGTATGCTGCTTTTAACAGAAATTACACAGATAAAAGAGAATTTTTCACATGTACAATGTGGTGGAGGCAAAGACAGCTAGCGCGGATGTAGCAAGTTCCAAAGTAGCCAAACTTCTGTGTTCCCTAGCCATGAGGGATCTGAGTTTAGGATCCAGAAAGCAAAAATTTCGCTTGGAGGAAGCTAAATCTTTTGCAGAAACATGCCGAGGTGAGAAGGCAAGGGGAGCTACCAGGCATACACTTGCCTCGAAACTTGGCCACACTTGTGCTGTCCCTACCCTGAAGGGCTTTGCAGCTGGTACCCGCAGCTAAATGTCTCTCAGGCCTAATCCCAAGCATTCCTGGATGCTTAGAAGCTTTCCTGGAGGTAGCTATCAGGCATGCAGCTACATCCAAAGCAGGGCCAATATTGTGAGAGACCTAATGCAGACGGCTCTTCAGCTGGTATTGACAAGCAGTTCTCAATTTGGAGCTAGCCCAAAAGGTTTTCAAAACATGATCAGCGAAGGGTTGTGGAGGTACCCAGGGAGGTGCCTCCCTCCAAAAGCTGCCAAAGGTCTCAGGTACCAACACTAAAGGAATCTGAGGACAGGATCCAAAACGAAATGTGTATCTGGAGCTAGCCACAAAGTTTGGCAGACAAGATGAATCAGAGGCAAGAGAAGCCTCTTGGAATGCACCTCCCACAAGAATTGGCCAAAGTTCTCGGGTACCTAGCTAGCCTGCAGGGGTCTGCGGACCGAATGCACAGGTCCCTCTGTCCCTAGAAGAGGCCAAGAATCTTGAGCAAGTATGCCTGGGAGGAGGAACGGGTGGCTACTGGGCATGCACGTGCTTCCCAATTTGGCCAAAATTCTGCTAGACACCCCGTACGGGTATGCTGCTTTTGCCAGTTTTCATGCAGCTAACAGAATCTTTCACAAGTAGAATGTGGGGGAGGCAAAGGTAGCTAGCGCGGATGTAGCGAGTTCCAAAGTAGCCAAACTTCTTTATTCCCTAGCCGTGAGGGATCTGAGTTTCGGATCCAGAAAGCAAAACTTCCTCTTGGAGGAAGTCATTTCTTCTGCAGAAGCATGCCGAGGAGAGAAGGCAAGGGGAGCTACCAGGCATACACTTGCCTCGAAACTTGGCCACACTTGTGCTGTCCCTACCCTGAAGGGCTTTGCAGCTGGTACCCGCAGCTAAATGTCTCTCAGGCTGAATCCCAAGCATTTCCAGAAGCTTTCCTGGAGGTAGCTATCAGGCATGCAGCTACATCCAAAGCAGGGCCAATATGGTGAGAGACCTAATGCAGACGGCTCTTCAGCTGGTATTGATAAACAGTTCTCAATTTGGAGCTATCCCCAAACTGTTTCAAAACATGATCAGCGAAGGGTCGTGGAGGTACCCAGGCAGGTGCCTCCCTCCAAAAGTGGACAAAGTTCTCAGGTACCGACCCTAAAGCAATCTGAGGATAGGAGTCAAAACAAAATGTGTATCTGGAGCTAGCCACAAAGTTTGGCAGACAAGATGAATCAGAGGCAAGAGAAGCCTCTTGGAATGCACCTCCCACAAGAATTGGCCAAAGTTCTCGGGTACCTAGCTAGCCTGCAGGGGTCTGCGGACCGAATGCACAGGTCACTCTGTCCGTAGAAGAGGCCAAGAATCTTGAGCAAGTATGCCTGGGAGGAGGAACGGGTGGCTACTGGGCAGGCACGTGCTTCCCATTTTGGCCAAAATTTTGGTAGCCATGGAGAAGGGATCTTCGTAACAGATCCTTCTGATCTATTGGATCTATCGTAACAGATCCTTCTCCTGCATCACTTGCTTGTTTGCAGGCTGGTGTTTGAACAGATTCAACCAAATAGGAGAATCCTGAGAATGACAAGGGGTTCTCCTTTTTCTTGTGGGTCTTTTCCACTGACCCAATAGGCAGCTTAAAAGTATCTATGCCCCTAACCCAATAGGGTGTTCATAGGTTTATAAACGTATATATGCTATCCCAGGCTTTCCTCACCAAAGTGAAGGTGAAGCTGCAGAGCTTACCCAGGAGGTGTCCCTGTCTTGGTGGAGAAGGAGCACAGAACAACGACTGCCTCATCTAGATTTTCATTTTTTCCTTCTCTCCTCCCCCCACCTCCACCTCTCCCTTTTTCCTCACTCTAAGTTTTTTTCCTAACCTTAATTTTTTACCACTGCCTCCTAACACTTTTATATCCTAAGCTTTTCTGTCCCCCGCTGGGATGACAGTTAGCATGATTTGGGCACAAAGTTGAGTCTTATAGTCTTCTATGTTTAGCATGTACTTCCTTAATGTCATGGTCTTATTAAGAGTTAACTTTAATGTTGATTTTTTAAATAATGAAGAAACAGGTTTCAGTTTGGGCACCGCAGACTTCAAGATTCTGTTCTGATGCCCAAACAGGGTTTGGCACACGCTGGGTACGCTGCTTTTGTCCAGAACTAATGCATGTAGACTGGAAGCTGGCAAATGTTGTGCCGATTTTCAAGAAGGGTCAGAAAGAAGACCCTAGCAATTACAGGCCTGTCAGTCTCACGTCAGTGCCTGGTAAAATCATGGAGAAGATGGTTCTCGAACGGATTGAGGCGCACCTGGGGGACAAAGCAGTCATTGGTCCCAACCAGCATGGGTTTGTGAAGGGTAGGTCCTGCCTAACTAACCTGATTTCCTTTTATGATAAGATCACCCGTATGGTGGACCAAGGGAAACCAGCTGATGTGATTTTTTTGGACTTCAGCAAGGCTTTTGACACGGTTTCCCATAGGATCCTACTGGACAAAATGTCCACCATACAGCTAAATAAAAACATCATACGATGGGTGAGCAATTGGCTAACGGGCAGGGCCCAAAGGGTTATGGTGAATGGGGCTGCGTCAGGCTGGCGGGCGGTCACTAGTGGGGTCCCTCAAGGCTCCATTTTAGGGCCGGTACTTTTCAATATTTTTATAAACGATCTGGATGTAGGAATAGAAGGTATTTTCAGCAAGTTTGCTGATGACACCAAACTTGGAGGAGTTGTGGACTCGAATGAGGGTGGAAAGGCCTTGCAGAGGGATCTGGATAGGTTGGAGAGCTGGGCGATCGCCAACCACATGAAGTTCAATAAGAGCAAGTGCCGGGTCCTGCACCTGGGACGGGGAAACCCTGGCTGCACGTACAGACTGGGCGATGAGACATTGGAGAGCAGCCTAGAAGAGAGGGATCTGGGGGTCGTGGTAGACAGCAAGTTGAATATGAGCCAGCAGTGTGCCCTAGCAGCCAGGAGGGCCAACCGTGTCCTGGGGTGCATCAAGCATGGCATCGCTAGTAGGTCGAGGGAGGTGATTGTCCCGCTCTACTCTGCGCTGGTGCGGCCTCACCTCGAGTACTGTGTGCAGTTCTGGGCACCACAGTATAAAAAGGACATGAAACTGTTGGAGAGTGTCCAGAGGAGGGCTACGAAGATGGTGAAAGGCCTGGAGGGGAAGACGTACGAGGAACGGCTGAGGGCACTGGGCCTGTTCAGCCTGGAGAAGAGGAGGCTGAGGGGAGACCTCATCGCAGTCTACAACTTCCTCGTAAGGGGGTGTCGAGAGGCAGGAGACCTTTTCTCCATTAACACCAGCGACAGGACCCGCGGGAATGGGGTTAAGCTGAGGCAGGGGAAGTTTAGGCTTGACATCAGGAGGGGGTTCTTCACAGAGAGAGTGGTTGCACACTGGAACAGGCTCCCCAGGGAAGTGGTCACTGCACCGAGCCTGACTGAATTTAAGAAGAGATTGGACTGTGCACTTAGTCACATGGTCTGAACTTTTGGGTAGACCTGTGCGGTGTCAAGAGTTGGACTTGATGATCCTTAAGGGTCCCTTCCAACTCAGGATATTCTATGATTCTATGATTCTATGTAGGCCAGACTTTTCCAGGCAGCTGGCAGGACAGCCTGCGGCAGGACAGCCCAGGTGTGAGCTCCAGAGAGCTGGGCCATGGACCTCATGAGGGGCACAGGTGTGGTGGAACCAAAAGGCAGTGTTCAGCTCCAGGGGAAAGAGCGAGAAGTCCGCCCTGTGGCACTTGGGGACTTATGGACTCGCACATCCACCACCTCGCTCAGGACCAAGAATGGGGACCTGGCTCCTTTGGAAGCCAAGGACAGGGACCATGACCACATGGCAACCCCATGCAATCATGGGCAGTGCATATTGTGACCCACAGTGCTGCTAGGCAACCGCCATGTCCCACTGCAGGGCTGACAGACACAGCCTCAGTCACCCTCAAGCCAGAGCCGGCCCCAGCCCAGACGTGTGGCTCCCAACCGGGTCCTGCGGCACCAGTGCAGGTGGGCTGGAGCTGGATGGTTTTTAAGGTCCCTTCCAACACCAGATTCCAAATTCTATGATTCTATGAGGGAGGCACTGCACAAGGAAAACGGGGTGGGGTGCTGATGTCTGAAAGAAGCAAAGAAATACCAAAACTACGAGGAAGATTCAAACTAACAAAACAGGTAGGATTGAAGGAAAGACCAAAGAAAGAAAAGCTAATAAGGAAAAGAAACAAGCAAACATAATGAAGTCAAACAAAAAATGTCTATTCCATTGTTGCAGGGTTGGGAAGCTATTCCGATGGACCCAAGCGTGCTAGAGCAACAGCCTTGGAGGAGTCTAAGGCAGCAAGCCGAGGATTCAGCTCTGATCAGAGAATGTCAAAAGGAAAGACTCTGCAATATATGTGGAAAAAGCCTTACGGGACATATAGGACCAGACATCTACAGAGAGAGAAAAAAATACGGAAACACCGTGCAAATTTACATAGTCCGAGAGAGCTACAGAATGTGCAGAGAAAGTCAGGTAACAAATAGCAGGCAGGTATGCTGCTTTTAACAGAAATTACACAGATAAAAGAGAATTTTTCACATGTACAATGTGGTGGAGGCAAAGACAGCTAGCGCGGATGTAGCAAGTTCCAAAGTAGCCAAACTTCTGTGTTCCCTAGCCATGAGGGATCTGAGTTTAGGATCCAGAAAGCAAAAATTTCGCTTGGAGGAAGCTAAATCTTTTGCAGAAACATGCCGAGGTGAGAAGGCAAGGGGAGCTACCAGGCATACACTTGCCTCGAAACTTGGCCACACTTGTGCTGTCCCTACCCTGAAGGGCTTTGCAGCTGGTACCCGCAGCTAAATGTCTCTCAGGCCTAATCCCAAGCATTCCTGGATGCTTAGAAGCTTTCCTGGAGGTAGCTATCAGGCATGCAGCTACATCCAAAGCAGGGCCAATATTGTGAGAGACCTAATGCAGACGGCTCTTCAGCTGGTATTGACAAGCAGTTCTCAATTTGGAGCTAGCCCAAAAGGTTTTCAAAACATGATCAGCGAAGGGTTGTGGAGGTACCCAGGGAGGTGCCTCCCTCCAAAAGCTGCCAAAGGTCTCAGGTACCAACACTAAAGGAATCTGAGGACAGGATCCAAAACGAAATGTGTATCTGGAGCTAGCCACAAAGTTTGGCAGACAAGATGAATCAGAGGCAAGAGAAGCCTCTTGGAATGCACCTCCCACAAGAATTGGCCAAAGTTCTCGGGTACCTAGCTAGCCTGCAGGGGTCTGCGGACCGAATGCACAGGTCCCTCTGTCCCTAGAAGAGGCCAAGAATCTTGAGCAAGTATGCCTGGGAGGAGGAACGGGTGGCTACTGGGCATGCACGTGCTTCCCAATTTGGCCAAAATTCTGCTAGACACCCCGTACGGGTATGCTGCTTTTGCCAGTTTTCATGCAGCTAACAGAATCTTTCACAAGTAGAATGTGGGGGAGGCAAAGGTAGCTAGCGCGGATGTAGCGAGTTCCAAAGTAGCCAAACTTCTTTATTCCCTAGCCGTGAGGGATCTGAGTTTCGGATCCAGAAAGCAAAACTTCCTCTTGGAGGAAGTCATTTCTTCTGCAGAAGCATGCCGAGGAGAGAAGGCAAGGGGAGCTACCAGGCATACACTTGCCTCGAAACTTGGCCACACTTGTGCTGTCCCTACCCTGAAGGGCTTTGCAGCTGGTACCCGCAGCTAAATGTCTCTCAGGCTGAATCCCAAGCATTTCCAGAAGCTTTCCTGGAGGTAGCTATCAGGCATGCAGCTACGTCCAAAGCAGGGCCAATATGGTGAGAGACCTAATGCAGACGGCTCTTCAGCTGGTATTGATAAACAGTTCTCAATTTGGAGCTATCCCCAAACTGTTTCAAAACATGATCAGCGAAGGGTCGTGGAGGTACCCAGGCAGGTGCCTCCCTCCAAAAGTGGACAAAGTTCTCAGGTACCGACCCTAAAGCAATCTGAGGATAGGAGTCAAAACAAAATGTGTATCTGGAGCTAGCCACAAAGTTTGGCAGACAAGATGAATCAGAGGCAAGAGAAGCCTCTTGGAATGCACCTCCCACAAGAATTGGCCAAAGTTCTCGGGTACCTAGCTAGCCTGCAGGGGTCTGCGGACCGAATGCACAGGTCACTCTGTCCGTAGAAGAGGCCAAGAATCTTGAGCAAGTATGCCTGGGAGGAGGAACGGGTGGCTACTGGGCAGGCACGTGCTTCCCATTTTGGCCAAAATTTTGGTAGCCATGGAGAAGGGATCTTCGTAACAGATCCTTCTGATCTATTGGATCTATCGTAACAGATCCTTCTCCTGCATCACTTGCTTGTTTGCAGGCTGGTGTTTGAACAGATTCAACCAAATAGGAGAATCCTGAGAATGACAAGGGGTTCTCCTTTTTCTTGTGGGTCTTTTCCACTGACCCAATAGGCAGCTTAAAAGTATCTATGCCCCTAACCCAATAGGGTGTTCATAGGTTTATAAACGTATATATGCTATCCCAGGCTTTCCTCACCAAAGTGAAGGTGAAGCTGCAGAGCTTACCCAGGAGGTGTCCCTGTCTTGGTGGAGAAGGAGCACAGAACAACGACTGCCTCATCTAGATTTTCATTTTTTCCTTCTCTCCTCCCCCCACCTCCACCTCTCCCTTTTTCCTCACTCTAAGTTTTTTTCCTAACCTTAATTTTTTACCACTGCCTCCTAACACTTTTATATCCTAAGCTTTTCTGTCCCCCGCTGGGATGACAGTTAGCATGATTTGGGCACAAAGTTGAGTCTTATAGTCTTCTATGTTTAGCATGTACTTCCTTAATGTCATGGTCTTATTAAGAGTTAACTTTAATGTTGATTTTTTAAATAATGAAGAAACAGGTTTCACTTTGGGCACCGCAGACTTCAAGATTCTGTTCTGATGCCCAAACAGGGTTTGGCACACGCTGGGTACGCTGCTTTTGTCCAGAACTAATGCATGTAGACTGGAAGCTGGCAAATGTTGTGCCGATTTTCAAGAAGGGTCAGAAAGAAGACCCTAGCAATTACAGGCCTGTCAGTCTCACGTCAGTGCCTGGTAAAATCATGGAGAAGATGGTTCTCGAACGGATTGAGGCGCACCTGGGGGACAAAGCAGTCATTGGTCCCAACCAGCATGGGTTTGTGAAGGGTAGGTCCTGCCTAACTAACCTGATTTCCTTTTATGATAAGATCACCCGTATGGTGGACCAAGGGAAACCAGCTGATGTGATTTTTTTGGACTTCAGCAAGGCTTTTGACACGGTTTCCCATAGGATCCTACTGGACAAAATGTCCACCATACAGCTAAATAAAAACATCATACGATGGGTGAGCAATTGGCTAACGGGCAGGGCCCAAAGGGTTATGGTGAATGGGGCTGCGTCAGGCTGGCGGGCGGTCACTAGTGGGGTCCCTCAAGGCTCCATTTTAGGGCCGGTACTTTTCAATATTTTTATAAACGATCTGGATGTAGGAATAGAAGGTATTTTCAGCAAGTTTGCTGATGACACCAAACTTGGAGGAGTTGTGGACTCGAATGAGGGTGGAAAGGCCTTGCAGAGGGATCTGGATAGGTTGGAGAGCTGGGCGATCGCCAACCACATGAAGTTCAATAAGAGCAAGTGCCAGGTCCTGCACCTGGGACGGGGAAACCCTGGCTGCACGTACAGACTGGGCGATGAGACATTGGAGAGCAGCCTAGAAGAGAGGGATCTGGGGGTCGTGGTAGACAGCAAGTTGAATATGAGCCAGCAGTGTGCCCTAGCAGCCAGGAGGGCCAACCGTGTCCTGGGGTGCATCAAGCACGGCATCGCTAGTAGGTCGAGGGAGGTGATTGTCCCGCTCTACTCTGCGCTGGTGCGGCCTCACCTCGAGTACTGTGTGCAGTTCTGGGCACCACAGTATAAAAAGGACATGAAACTGTTGGAGAGTGTCCAGAGGAGGGCTACGAAGATGGTGAAAGGCCTGGAGGGGAAGACGTACGAGGAACGGCTGAGGGCACTGGGCCTGTTCAGCCTGGAGAAGAGGAGGCTGAGGGGAGACCTCATCGCAGTCTACAACTTCCTCGTAAGGGGGTGTCGAGAGGCAGGAGACCTTTTCTCCATTAACACCAGCGACAGGACCCGCGGGAATGGGGTTAAGCTGAGGCAGGGGAAGTTTAGGCTTGACATCAGGAGGGGGTTCTTCACAGAGAGAGTGGTTGCACACTGGAACAGGCTCCCCAGGGAAGTGGTCACTGCACCGAGCCTGACTGAATTTAAGAAGAGATTGGACTGTGCACTTAGTCACATGGTCTGAACTTTTGGGTAGACCTGTGCGGTGTCAAGAGTTGGACTTGATGATCCTTAAGGGTCCCTTCCAACTCAGGATATTCTATGATTCTATGATTCTATGTAGGCCAGACTTTTCCAGGCAGCTGTCAGGACAGCCTGCGGCAGGACAGCCCAGGTGTGAGCTCCAGAGAGCTGGGCCATGGACCTCATGAGGGGCACAGGTGTGGTGGAACCAAAAGGCAGTGTTCAGCTCCAGGGGAAAGAGCGAGAAGTCCGCCCTGTGGCACTTGGGGACTTATGGACTCGCACATCCACCACCTCGCTCAGGACCAAGAATGGGGACCTGGCTCCTTTGGAAGCCAAGGACAGGGACCATGACCACATGGCAACCCCATGCAATCATGGGCAGTGCATATTGTGACCCACAGTGCTGCTAGGCAACCGCCATGTCCCACTGCAGGGCTGACAGACACAGCCTCAGTCACCCTCAAGCCAGAGCCGGCCCCAGCCCAGACGTGTGGCTCCCAACCGGGTCCTGCGGCACCAGTGCAGGTGGGCTGGAGCTGGATGGTTTTTAAGGTCCCTTCCAACACCAGATTCCAAATTCTATGATTCTATGAGGGAGGCACTGCACAAGGAAAACGGGGTGGGGTGCTGATGTCTGAAAGAAGCAAAGAAATACCAAAACTACGAGGAAGATTCAAACTAACAAAACAGGTAGGATTGAAGGAAAGACCAAAGAAAGAAAAGCTAATAAGGAAAAGAAACAAGCAAACATAATGAAGTCAAACAAAAAATGTCTATTCCATTGTTGCAGGGTTGGGAAGCTATTCCGATGGACCCAAGCGTGCTAGAGCAACAGCCTTGGAGGAGTCTAAGGCAGCAAGCCGAGGATTCAGCTCTGATCAGAGAATGTCAAAAGGAAAGACTCTGCAATATATGTGGAAAAAGCCTTACGGGACATATAGGACCAGACATCTACAGAGAGAGAAAAAAATACGGAAACACCGTGCAAATTTACATAGTCCGAGAGAGCTACAGAATGTGCAGAGAAAGTCAGGTAACAAATAGCAGGCAGGTATGCTGCTTTTAACAGAAATTACACAGATAAAAGAGAATTTTTCACATGTACAATGTGGTGGAGGCAAAGACAGCTAGCGCGGATGTAGCAAGTTCCAAAGTAGCCAAACTTCTGTGTTCCCTAGCCATGAGGGATCTGAGTTTAGGATCCAGAAAGCAAAAATTTCGCTTGGAGGAAGCTAAATCTTTTGCAGAAACATGCCGAGGTGAGAAGGCAAGGGGAGCTACCAGGCATACACTTGCCTCGAAACTTGGCCACACTTGTGCTGTCCCTACCCTGAAGGGCTTTGCAGCTGGTACCCGCAGCTAAATGTCTCTCAGGCCTAATCCCAAGCATTCCTGGATGCTTAGAAGCTTTCCTGGAGGTAGCTATCAGGCATGCAGCTACATCCAAAGCAGGGCCAATATTGTGAGAGACCTAATGCAGACGGCTCTTCAGCTGGTATTGACAAGCAGTTCTCAATTTGGAGCTAGCCCAAAAGGTTTTCAAAACATGATCAGCGAAGGGTTGTGGAGGTACCCAGGGAGGTGCCTCCCTCCAAAAGCTGCCAAAGGTCTCAGGTACCAACACTAAAGGAATCTGAGGACAGGATCCAAAACGAAATGTGTATCTGGAGCTAGCCACAAAGTTTGGCAGACAAGATGAATCAGAGGCAAGAGAAGCCTCTTGGAATGCACCTCCCACAAGAATTGGCCAAAGTTCTCGGGTACCTAGCTAGCCTGCAGGGGTCTGCGGACCGAATGCACAGGTCCCTCTGTCCCTAGAAGAGGCCAAGAATCTTGAGCAAGTATGCCTGGGAGGAGGAACGGGTGGCTACTGGGCATGCACGTGCTTCCCAATTTGGCCAAAATTCTGCTAGACACCCCGTACGGGTATGCTGCTTTTGCCAGTTTTCATGCAGCTAACAGAATCTTTCACAAGTAGAATGTGGGGGAGGCAAAGGTAGCTAGCGCGGATGTAGCGAGTTCCAAAGTAGCCAAACTTCTTTATTCCCTAGCCGTGAGGGATCTGAGTTTCGGATCCAGAAAGCAAAACTTCCTCTTGGAGGAAGTCATTTCTTCTGCAGAAGCATGCCGAGGAGAGAAGGCAAGGGGAGCTACCAGGCATACACTTGCCTCGAAACTTGGCCACACTTGTGCTGTCCCTACCCTGAAGGGCTTTGCAGCTGGTACCCGCAGCTAAATGTCTCTCAGGCTGAATCCCAAGCATTTCCAGAAGCTTTCCTGGAGGTAGCTATCAGGCATGCAGCTACGTCCAAAGCAGGGCCAATATGGTGAGAGACCTAATGCAGACGGCTCTTCAGCTGGTATTGATAAACAGTTCTCAATTTGGAGCTATCCCCAAACTGTTTCAAAACATGATCAGCGAAGGGTCGTGGAGGTACCCAGGCAGGTGCCTCCCTCCAAAAGTGGACAAAGTTCTCAGGTACCGACCCTAAAGCAATCTGAGGATAGGAGTCAAAACAAAATGTGTATCTGGAGCTAGCCACAAAGTTTGGCAGACAAGATGAATCAGAGGCAAGAGAAGCCTCTTGGAATGCACCTCCCACAAGAATTGGCCAAAGTTCTCGGGTACCTAGCTAGCCTGCAGGGGTCTGCGGACCGAATGCACAGGTCCCTCTGTCCCTAGAAGAGGCCAAGAATCTTGAGTAAGTATGCCTGGGAGGAGGAACGGGTGGCTACTGGGCATGCACGTGCTTCCCATTTTGGCCAAAATTTTGGTAGCCATGGAGAAGGGATCTTCGTAACAGATCCTTCTGATCTATTGGATCTATCGTAACAGATCCTTCTCCTGCATCACTTGCTTGTTTGCAGGCTGGTGTTTGAACAGATTCAACCAAATAGGAGAATCCTGAGAATGACAAGGGGTTCTCCTTTTTCTTGTGGGTCTTTTCCACTGACCCAATAGGCAGCTTAAAAGTATCTATGCCCCTAACCCAATAGGGTGTTCATAGGTTTATAAACGTATATATGCTATCCCAGGCTTTCCTCACCAAAGTGAAGGTGAAGCTGCAGAGCTTACCCAGGAGGTGTCCCTGTCTTGGTGGAGAAGGAGCACAGA
This sequence comes from Anas platyrhynchos, assembly GCF_047663525.1. Classification (NCBI taxonomy): domain Eukaryota; kingdom Metazoa; phylum Chordata; class Aves; order Anseriformes; family Anatidae; genus Anas; species Anas platyrhynchos. The sequence goes on along the minus strand of NC_092621.1, from coordinate 69,277,440 downwards.
ACAACGACTGCCTCATCTAGGTTTTCATTTTTTCCTTCTCTCCTCCCCCCACCTCCACCTCTCCCTTTTTCCTCACTCTAAGTTTTTTTCCTAACCTTAATTTTTTACCACTGCCTCCTAACACTTTTATATCCTAAGCTTTTCTGTCCCCCGCTGGGATGACAGTTAGCATGATTTGGGCACAAAGTTGAGTCTTATAGTCTTCTATGTTTAGCATGTACTTCCTTAATGTCATGGTCTTATTAAGAGTTAACTTTAATGTTGATTTTTTAAATAATGAAGAAACAGGTTTCAGTTTGGGCACCGCAGACTTCAAGATTCTGTTCTGATGCCCAAACAGGGTTTGGCACACGCTGGGTACGCTGCTTTTGTCCAGAACTAATGCATGTAGACTGGAAGCTGGCAAATGTTGTGCCGATTTTCAAGAAGGGTCAGAAAGAAGACCCTAGCAATTACAGGCCTGTCAGTCTCACGTCAGTGCCTGGTAAAATCATGGAGAAGATGGTTCTCGAACGGATTGAGGCGCACCTGGGGGACAAAGCAGTCATTGGTCCCAACCAGCATGGGTTTGTGAAGGGTAGGTCCTGCCTAACTAACCTGATTTCCTTTTATGATAAGATCACCCGTATGGTGGACCAAGGGAAACCAGCTGATGTGATTTTTTTGGACTTCAGCAAGGCTTTTGACACGGTTTCCCATAGGATCCTACTGGACAAAATGTCCACCATACAGCTAAATAAAAACATCATACGATGGGTGAGCAATTGGCTAACGGGCAGGGCCCAAAGGGTTATGGTGAATGGGGCTGCGTCAGGCTGGCGGGCGGTCACTAGTGGGGTCCCTCAAGGCTCCATTTTAGGGCCGGTACTTTTCAATATTTTTATAAACGATCTGGATGTAGGAATAGAAGGTATTTTCAGCAAGTTTGCTGATGACACCAAACTTGGAGGAGTTGTGGACTCGAATGAGGGTGGAAAGGCCTTGCAGAGGGATCTGGATAGGTTGGAGAGCTGGGCGATCGCCAACCACATGAAGTTCAATAAGAGCAAGTGCCGGGTCCTGCACCTGGGACGGGGAAACCCTGGCTGCACGTACAGACTGGGCGATGAGACATTGGAGAGCAGCCTAGAAGAGAGGGATCTGGGGGTCGTGGTAGACAGCAAGTTGAATATGAGCCAGCAGTGTGCCCTAGCAGCCAGGAGGGCCAACCGTGTCCTGGGGTGCATCAAGCACGGCATCGCTAGTAGGTCGAGGGAGGTGATTGTCCCGCTCTACTCTGCGCTGGTGCGGCCTCACCTCGAGTACTGTGTGCAGTTCTGGGCACCACAGTATAAAAAGGACATGAAACTGTTGGAGAGTGTCCAGAGGAGGGCTACGAAGATGGTGAAAGGCCTGGAGGGGAAGACGTACGAGGAACGGCTGAGGGCACTGGGCCTGTTCAGCCTGGAGAAGAGGAGGCTGAGGGGAGACCTCATCGCAGTCTACAACTTCCTCGTAAGGGGGTGTCGAGAGGCAGGAGACCTTTTCTCCATTAACACCAGCGACAGGACCCGCGGGAATGGGGTTAAGCTGAGGCAGGGGAAGTTTAGGCTTGACATCAGGAGGGGGTTCTTCACAGAGAGAGTGGTTGCACACTGGAACAGGCTCCCCAGGGAAGTGGTCACTGCACCGAGCCTGACTGAATTTAAGAAGAGATTGGACTGTGCACTTAGTCACATGGTCTGAACTTTTGGGTAGACCTGTGCGGTGTCAAGAGTTGGACTTGATGATCCTTAAGGGTCCCTTCCAACTCAGGATATTCTATGATTCTATGATTCTATGTAGGCCAGACTTTTCCAGGCAGCTGTCAGGACAGCCTGCGGCAGGACAGCCCAGGTGTGAGCTCCAGAGAGCTGGGCCATGGACCTCATGAGGGGCACAGGTGTGGTGGAACCAAAAGGCAGTGTTCAGCTCCAGGGGAAAGAGCGAGAAGTCCGCCCTGTGGCACTTGGGGACTTATGGACTCGCACATCCACCACCTCGCTCAGGACCAAGAATGGGGACCTGGCTCCTTTGGAAGCCAAGGACAGGGACCATGACCACATGGCAACCCCATGCAATCATGGGCAGTGCATATTGTGACCCACAGTGCTGCTAGGCAACCGCCATGTCCCACTGCAGGGCTGACAGACACAGCCTCAGTCACCCTCAAGCCAGAGCCGGCCCCAGCCCAGACGTGTGGCTCCCAACCGGGTCCTGCGGCACCAGTGCAGGTGGGCTGGAGCTGGATGGTTTTTAAGGTCCCTTCCAACACCAGATTCCAAATTCTATGATTCTATGAGGGAGGCACTGCACAAGGAAAACGGGGTGGGGTGCTGATGTCTGAAAGAAGCAAAGAAATACCAAAACTACGAGGAAGATTCAAACTAACAAAACAGGTAGGATTGAAGGAAAGACCAAAGAAAGAAAAGCTAATAAGGAAAAGAAACAAGCAAACATAATGAAGTCAAACAAAAAATGTCTATTCCATTGTTGCAGGGTTGGGAAGCTATTCCGATGGACCCAAGCGTGCTAGAGCAACAGCCTTGGAGGAGTCTAAGGCAGCAAGCCGAGGATTCAGCTCTGATCAGAGAATGTCAAAAGGAAAGACTCTGCAATATATGTGGAAAAAGCCTTACGGGACATATAGGACCAGACATCTACAGAGAGAGAAAAAAATACGGAAACACCGTGCAAATTTACATAGTCCGAGAGAGCTACAGAATGTGCAGAGAAAGTCAGGTAACAAATAGCAGGCAGGTATGCTGCTTTTAACAGAAATTACACAGATAAAAGAGAATTTTTCACATGTACAATGTGGTGGAGGCAAAGACAGCTAGCGCGGATGTAGCAAGTTCCAAAGTAGCCAAACTTCTGTGTTCCCTAGCCATGAGGGATCTGAGTTTAGGATCCAGAAAGCAAAAATTTCGCTTGGAGGAAGCTAAATCTTTTGCAGAAGCATGCCGAGGTGAGAAGGCAAGGGGAGCTACCAGGCATACACTTGCCTCGAAACTTGGCCACACTTGTGCTGTCCCTACCCTGAAGGGCTTTGCAGCTGGTACCCTCAGCTAAATGTCTCTCAGGCTGAATCCCAAGCATTTCCAGAAGCTTTCCTGGAGGTAGCTATCAGGCATGCAGCTACATCCAAAGCAGGGCCAATATGGTGAGAGACCTAATGCAGACGGCTCTTCAGCTGGTATTGATAAACAGTTCTCAATTTGGAGCTATCCCCAAACTGTTTCAAAACATGATCAGCGAAGGGTCGTGGAGGTACCCAGGCAGGTGCCTCCCTCCAAAAGTGGACAAAGTTCTCAGGTACCGACCCTAAAGCAATCTGAGGATAGGAGTCAAAACAAAATGTGTATCTGGAGCTAGCCACAACGTTTGGCAGACAAGATGAATCAGAGGCAAGAGAAGCCTCTTGGAATGCACCTCCCACAAGAATTGGCCAAAGTTCTCGGGTACCTAGCTAGCCTGCAGGGGTCTGCGGACCGAATGCACAGGTCACTCTGTCCGTAGAAGAGGCCAAGAATCTTGAGCAAGTATGCCTGGGAGGAGGAACGGGTGGCTACTGGGCAGGCACGTGCTTCCCATTTTGGCCAAAATTTTGGTAGCCATGGAGAAGGGATCTTCGTAACAGATCCTTCTGATCTATTGGATCTATCGTAACAGATCCTTCTCCTGCATCACTTGCTTGTTTGCAGGCTGGTGTTTGAACAGATTCAACCAAATAGGAGAATCCTGAGAATGACAAGGGGTTCTCCTTTTTCTTGTGGGTCTTTTCCACTGACCCAATAGGCAGCTTAAAAGTATCTATGCCCCTAACCCAATAGGGTGTTCATAGGTTTATAAACGTATATATGCTATCCCAGGCTTTCCTCACCAAAGTGAAGGTGAAGCTGCAGAGCTTACCCAGGAGGTGTCCCTGTCTTGGTGGAGAAGGAGCACAGAACAACGACTGCCTCATCTAGATTTTCATTTTTTCCTTCTCTCCTCCCCCCACCTCCACCTCTCCCTTTTTCCTCACTCTAAGTTTTTTTCCTAACCTTAATTTTTTACCACTGCCTCCTAACACTTTTATATCCTAAGCTTTTCTGTCCCCCGCTGGGATGACAGTTAGCATGATTTGGGCACAAAGTTGAGTCTTATAGTCTTCTATGTTTAGCATGTACTTCCTTAATGTCATGGTCTTATTAAGAGTTAACTTTAATGTTGATTTTTTAAATAATGAAGAAACAGGTTTCAGTTTGGGCACCGCAGACTTCAAGATTCTGTTCTGATGCCCAAACAGGGTTTGGCACACGCTGGGTACGCTGCTTTTGTCCAGAACTAATGCATGTAGACTGGAAGCTGGCAAATGTTGTGCCGATTTTCAAGAAGGGTCAGAAAGAAGACCCTAGCAATTACAGGCCTGTCAGTCTCACGTCAGTGCCTGGTAAAATCATGGAGAAGATGGTTCTCGAATGGATTGAGGCGCACCTGGGGGACAAAGCAGTCATTGGTCCCAACCAGCATGGGTTTGTGAAGGGTAGGTCCTGCCTAACTAACCTGATTTCCTTTTATGATAAGATCACCCGTATGGTGGACCAAGGGAAACCAGCTGATGTGATTTTTTTGGACTTCAGCAAGGCTTTTGACACGGTTTCCCATAGGATCCTACTGGACAAAATGTCCACCATACAGCTAAATAAAAACATCATACGATGGGTGAGCAATTGGCTAACGGGCAGGGCCCAAAGGGTTATGGTGAATGGGGCTGCGTCAGGCTGGCGGGCGGTCACTAGTGGGGTCCCTCAAGGCTCCATTTTAGGGCCGGTACTTTTCAATATTTTTATAAACGATCTGGATGTAGGAATAGAAGGTATTTTCAGCAAGTTTGCTGATGACACCAAACTTGGAGGAGTTGTGGACTCGAATGAGGGTGGAAAGGCCTTGCAGAGGGATCTGGATAGGTTGGAGAGCTGGGCGATCGCCAACCACATGAAGTTCAATAAGAGCAAGTGCCGGGTCCTGCACCTGGGACGGGGAAACCCTGGCTGCACGTACAGACTGGGCGATGAGACGCTGGAGAGCAGCCTAGAAGAGAGGGATCTGGGGGTCGTGGTAGACAGCAAGTTGAATATGAGCCAGCAGTGTGCCCTAGCAGCCAGGAGGGCCAACCGTGTCCTGGGGTGCATCAAGCACGGCATCGCTAGTAGGTCGAGGGAGGTGATTGTCCCGCTCTACTCTGCGCTGGTGCGGCCTCACCTCGAGTACTGTGTGCAGTTCTGGGCACCACAGTATAAAAAGGACATGAAACTGTTGGAGAGTGTCCAGAGGAGGGCTACGAAGATGGTGAAAGGCCTGGAGGGGAAGACGTACGAGGAACGGCTGAGGGCACTGGGCCTGTTCAGCCTGGAGAAGAGGAGGCTGAGGGGAGACCTCATCGCAGTCTACAACTTCTCGTAAGGGGGTGTCGAGAGGCAGGAGACCTTTTCTCCATTAACACCAGCGACAGGACCCGCAGGAATGGGGTTAAGCTGAGGCAGGGGAAGTTTAGGCTTGACATCAGGAGGGGGTTCTTCACAGAGAGAGTGGTTGCACACTGGAACAGGCTCCCCAGGGAAGTGGTCACTGCACCGAGCCTGACTGAATTTAAGAAGAGATTGGACTGTGCACTTAGTCACATGGTCTGAACTTTTGGGTAGACCTGTGCGGTGTCAAGAGTTGGACTTGATGATCCTTAAGGGTCCCTTCCAACTCAGGATATTCTATGATTCTATGATTCTATGTAGGCCAGACTTTTCCAGGCAGCTGTCAGGACAGCCTGCGGCAGGACAGCCCAGGTGTGAGCTCCAGAGAGCTGGGCCATGGACCTCATGAGGGGCACAGGTGTGGTGGAACCAAAAGGCAGTGTTCAGCTCCAGGGGAAAGAGCGAGAAGTCCGCCCTGTGGCACTTGGGGACTTATGGACTCGCACATCCACCACCTCGCTCAGGACCAAGAATGGGGACCTGGCTCCTTTGGAAGCCAAGGACAGGGACCATGACCACATGGCAACCCCATGCAATCATGGGCAGTGCATATTGTGACCCACAGTGCTGCTAGGCAACCGCCATGTCCCACTGCAGGGCTGACAGACACAGCCTCAGTCACCCTCAAGCCAGAGCCGGCCCCAGCCCAGACGTGTGGCTCCCAACCGGGTCCTGCGGCACCAGTGCAGGTGGGCTGGAGCTGGATGGTTTTTAAGGTCCCTTCCAACACCAGATTCCAAATTCTATGATTCTATGAGGGAGGCACTGCACAAGGAAAACGGGGTGGGGTGCTGATGTCTGAAAGAAGCAAAGAAATACCAAAACTACGAGGAAGATTCAAACTAACAAAACAGGTAGGATTGAAGGAAAGACCAAAGAAAGAAAAGCTAATAAGGAAAAGAAACAAGCAAACATAATGAAGTCAAACAAAAAATGTCTATTCCATTGTTGCAGGGTTGGGAAGCTATTCCGATGGACCCAAGCGTGCTAGAGCAACAGCCTTGGAGGAGTCTAAGGCAGCAAGCCGAGGATTCAGCTCTGATTAGAGAATGTCAAACGGAAAGACTCTGCAATATATGTGGAAAAAGCCTTACGGGACATATAGGACCAGACATCTACAGAGAGAGAAAAAAATACGGAAACACCGTGCAAATTTACATAGTCCGAGAGAGCTACAGAATGTGCAGAGAAAGTCAGGTAACAAATAGCAGGCAGGTATGCTGCTTTTAACAGAATTTACACAGATAAGAGAGAATTTTTCACATGTACAATGTGGTGGAGGCAGACAGCTAGCGCGGATGTAGCAAGTTCCAAAGTAGCCAAACTTCTGTGTTCCCTAGCCATGAGGGATCTGAGTTTAGGATCCAGAAAGCAAAAATTTCGCTTGGAGGAAGCTAAATCTTTTGCAGAAGCATGCCGAGGTGAGAAGGCAAGGGGAGCTACCAGGCATACACTTGCCTCGAAACTTGGCCACACTTGTGCTGTCCCTACCCTGAAGAGCTTTGCAGCTGGTACCCGCAGCTAAATGTCTCTCAGGCCGAATCCCAAGCATTCCTGGATGCTTAGAAGCTTTCCTGGAGGTAGCTATCAGGCATGCAGCTACATCCAAAGCAGGGCCAATATGGTGAGAGACCTAATGCAAACGGCTCTTCAGCTGGTATTGACAAGCAGTTCTCAATTTGGAGCTAGCCCAAAAGGTTTTCAAAACATGATCAGCGAAGGATCGTGGAGGTACCCAGGGAGGTGCCTCCCTCCAAAAATAGCCAAAGTTCTCAGGTACTGACCCTAAAGCAATCTGAGGACAGGACCCAAAACGAAATGTGTAACTGGAGCTAGCCACAAAGTTTGGCAGACAAGATGAATCAGAGGCAAGAGAAGCCTCGTGGCATGCCCATCCCACAGCAATTGGCCAAAATACTCGGGTACCTAGTTAGCCTGCAGGGGTCTGCGGACCGAATGCACAGGTCCCTCTGTCCCTAGAAGAGGCCAAGAATCTTGAGCAAGTATGCCTGGGAGGAGGAACGGGTGGCTACTGGGCATGCACGTGCTTCCCAATTTGGCCAAAATTCTGCTAGACACCCCGTACGGGTATGCTGCTTTTGCCAGTTTTCATGCAGCTAACAGAATCTTTTACATGTACGATGTGGTGGAGGCAAAGGCAGCTAGAGCGGATGTAGCACGTTCCAAAGTAGCCAAACTTCTCTGTTCCCTGGTGTTGTGGTTCCGCTCAAGTGGGCAGCCGAGCTCCACCACAGCCGCTCTCTCACTCCCCCTCCTCAAAGAGGAATGGGGAGAAAATATGTGAAAAGGGCTCAAGGATTGAGATAAGGACGAGAAAATCACGCAGTAATTATTGTAACGGGCAAAACAGACTCAGCATAAGAAGACAGATAGTAAGATTTATTGCTCATTACTAACAAGCTAGAGAAGTGAGAAGCAAAGGAAAGAAACCAAAAGCACCTTCCCCCCCATCCACCCTCTTTCACCTCCTCCCCCTGAGTGGCGCAGGGGAACGGGGGAATGGGGGTTATGGTCAGCCTACAGCACTTCTTCTCTGCCGCTCCTTCTCGGTCACTCTCGTCCCCTGTGCTGTGGGGTCCCACCCACGGGATGCAGTCCTTGACGAACTGATCCGGCGTGGGTTTCCCACAGGCAGCAGCTCTTCCAGAACTGCTCCAGATATGGGTCCGTACCACGGGGTCCATCCCTCAGGAGAAAACTGCTCCAACCTGGCTTCCCTACGGGCAGCAGCTCCTGCCAGGTCACCTGCTACTGCGTGGGCTCCTCTCCATGGGCTACAGGTCCGGCCTGGAATCTGCTCCGGCAGGGGTCTTCCACAGGCGGCAGCCTCCATCAGTGCAGGGCCACCTGCTCCACCGTGGTCTCCTCCATGGGCTGCAGCGTGGAACCCTGCTCCACCGTGGTACTCCATGGGCTGCAGGGGGACATCCTGCTTCACCATGGTCCTCACCACAGGCCGCAGAGGACTTCTGCTCCGGCGCATGGAGCACCTCTCCCCCTCCTTCTACACTGACCTTGGCACCTGCAAGGCTGTTCCTCACTCCCTTCACTCTCCCAGTTGCTGTGTTGCGCAGCGTATTTTTCCCTGTCTTAAATATGCTCTCAAAGAGGCGCAAAACAACATCGCTTATTGGCTCAGATATGGAAACCAATGGGGCCCTTCCCAAACATGGGGCGGCTCTAGATCTTTCTCACAAAAACCACCCCTATAACTCCCTGCTTCCAAAACCTTGCCACGTAAACCCACTACACCTAGCCGTGAGGGATCTGAGTTTAGGATCCAGAAAGCAAAACTTTCTCTTGGAGGAAGTCAAATCTTCTGCAGAAGCATGCCGAGGTGAGAAGGCAAGGGTAACTACCAGGCATACACTTGCCTCGAAACTTGGCCACACTTGTGCTGTCCCTACCCTGAAAGGCTTTGCAGCTGGTACCCGCAGCTAAATGTCTCTCAGGCCGAATCCCAAGCATTCCTGGATGCTTAGAAGCTTTCCTGGAGGTAGCTATCAGGCATGCAGCTACATCCAAAGCAGGGCCAATATTGTGAGAGACCTAATGCAGACGGCTCTTCAGCTGGTATTGACAAGCAGTTCTCAATTTGGAGCTAGCCCTAAACTGTTTCAAAACATGATCAGCGAAGGGTTGTGGAGGTACCCAGGGAGGTGCCTCCCTCCAAAAGCTGCCAAAGGTCTCAGGTACTGACCCTAAAGCAATCTGAGGACAGGATCCAAAACGAAATGTGAATCTGGAGCTAGCCATCAATTTGGCAGACAAGATGAATCAGAGGCAAGAGAAGCCTCGTGGCATGCCCATCCCACAGCAATTGGCCAAAATACTCGGGTACCTAGTTAGCCTGCAGGGGTCTGCGGACCGAATGCACAGGTCCCTCTGTCCCTAGAAGAGGCCAAGAATCTTGAGCAAGTATGCCTGGGAGGAGGAACGGGTAGCTACTGGGCATGCACGTGCTTCCCAATTTGGCCAAAATTCTGCTAGACACCCCGTACGGGTTTGCTGCTTTTGCCAGTTTTCATGCAGCTAACAGAATCTTTCACATGTACAATGTGGTGGAGGCAAGCATAGCTAGCGCGGATTTAGCAAGTTCCAAAGTAGCCAAACTTCTCTGCTCCCTAGCCATGAGGGATCTGAGTTTAGGATCCAGAAAGCTAAACTTTCTCTTGGAGGAAGTCAATTCTTCTGTAGAAGCATGCCGAGGTGAGAAGGCAAGGGGAGCTACCAGGCATACACTTGCCTCGAAACTTGGCCACACTTGTGCTGTCCCTACCCTGAAGGGCTTTGCAGCTGGTACCCGCAGCTAAATGTCTCTCAGGCCGAATCCCAAGCATTCCTGGATGCTTAGAAGCTTTCCTGGAGGTAGCTATCAGGCATGCAGCTACATCCAAAGCAGGGCCAATATGGTGAGAGACCTAATGCAAACGGCTCTTCAGCTGGTATTGACAAGCAGTTCTCAATTTGGAGCTAGCCCCAAACTGTTTCAAAACATGATCAGCGAAGGGTTGTGGAGGTACCCAGGCAGGTGCCTCCCTCCAAAAGTAGCCAAAGTTCTCAGGTACTGACCCTAAAGCAATCTGAGGACAGGACCCAAAACGAAATGTGTAACTGGAGCTAGCCACAACGTTTGGCAGACAAGATGAATCAGAGGCAAGAGAAGCCTCGTGGCATGCCCATCCCACAGCAACTGGCCAAAATACTCGGGTACCTAGTTAGCCTGCAGGGGTCTGCGGACCGAATGCACAGGTCCCTCTGTCCCTAGAAGAGGCCAAGAATCTTGAGCAAGTATGCCTGGGAGGGGGAACGGGTGGCTACTGGGCTTGCACGTACTTCCCAATTTGGCCAAAATTCTGCTAGACACCCCGTACGGGTATGCTGCTTTTGCCAGTTTTCATGCAGCTAACAGAATCTTTCACATGTACGATGTGGTGGAGGCAAAGTTAGCTAGCGCGGATGTACCAAGTCATATACTTACCTCTAAACTTGGCTAAACTTGTGGTGTCCCTACCCAGAACGACTTTGCATATGGTACCCATAACTATATGTTTCTCAGGTAGAATCCAAAATATTTTCAGAAGATTCCCTGGTCACTCAATCTTTGGCAGCATGCTTCCAGATAGTTCCAATTAGAGCCAAAATTCTTGGGGAACTAACAGAGAGGGTTCAAATCTGGTATTAAGAAGTAGACAAGGTTGTCTTGCATTTGCAAGAAAAATTCCTCACTTGCACTGCCAAACTTCTGCAACAGCACTTCTGGGAGAAGGAAGTGCAGCTCCTTTTGCCAAGGACCAGAAGCGCCGCTGGCTCTGAAGAGCAGAGCTGCCCAAGGCACTACCTCGAGCTCCCAGCACTGTCCTCCTTGCCACCGGCCACAAAGGAGCAACACCGCTTGGAACCAAGGAATCCTTTCAGTGCTAAGCATTCTTATTCTGCAGCAAGCCGAACATGCTCCACACACAGCAACGTGCTCCACAGACGGGGCATTTGGCAGCCTTGGCTTTGCCTTAGAAGAGACGTTCCTCAAGCTTGTCTTGAAACTCACGTGACAGAAACCACCCTGACCGCCTGGACACGACTTGGCTCAGCCAGAAGCATGAGCGGCTTACTGAGACACCTCTTGCAGCAGGCCAGCAGCGGCCCCTGTCACCGCTCCCAGGCTTCCAAGAACCTCCCACCAGACCTACCCTCCAGCAGGCAGAACGCCCCCGCCTCCTGCCAAGTACGCCTTCTCTTGTGACTGGCAGCCCAAACCGGCCTCTGTGTCTAGCTTCTGCAGTGGCCATGGGAACAAGAAATCCCTCCCCGTGCAACACACTGGGGGCCGACATTTTATGGTGAGGGGGGAGCGCTCTTCTCACCGTGCCTCTCTGATTGGCTGCGTGCTGTTCGAGCCACGTGCCCTGCGCTCGCCCGCTGATTGGTGGCCCGCTGCCTTTCGGCCGGGAAGCGCTAAATATGAAAATATCGATCTACGACACGTGCTGTGTGTGCGTGTACGGACACGTGTATGTATATCCACACATAAATGTACACACGAGAAAATATACGCAGCAGTTTTCTACACAGGCACACTATTTAGAGACACGTATACATTCAATTGCTTACCTGGAATCATATACGCATATTTGCATCTCTAAAACCACAGAAACAATCCTGCACGTGTGCAGTATGGTTTTAAGCAATAAAGTAGGAAAAGCGAGGGGCAAACGGCTGAATCTGTGACTAAGACCCAGCAGTGTATACGGCTCCAAAAAAGCATGCAGTGACAGTCCTGCAGCCCAAACCGGCCAATGGCATTTAGCTTATGCAGTGGTCCATGGAAACATGAAGTCCCTCCACGTGCAACATACTGGGGGCCGACATTTTGTCATGGCCACCATTTCAGGACGGCTGACATTTTGTGGTGAGGGGGGAGTGCTCATATCGCAGTGCTCCTCTGATTGGCTGCATGCTGTTCGAGCCACCTGCCCTTCGTGCGCTCGCTGATTGGTGGCTCGCTGATTTGGGCTGGGAAGCGCTAAATGTGAAAAGGCCGATCTACGATACTTGCAGTCTGTGTGTGTGTACGGATACGTGTATGTATATGCACACAGAAATGCAAATATCAGTAAACATACCCCGTGCTTTTCTACGCAGACACACTATTTAATACACACGTATCCATTTCTTTACTTTCCTCTAATCGTATATGCATATTTGCATTTCTGAAAACACAGAAACAGTAGTGCACGTGTGCAGTATGGTTTTCAGCAATAAAGGCAAAAAAGCAAGGGACAAAGAGCTGAATCTTGGGTTAAGACCCAGCAGTGTAGATGGCTCCAAAAAGGAAGCGCACAGTGACAGCCTGTGCCAGATCTCCCCTGGCAATGCTGATGCTCTTCT